>NC_089790.1:3495000-3565000 GCF_040412425.1 Macrobrachium rosenbergii | reverse complement strand
TCGATACTCGCGTCCGCGCGAAAACATTCCTTCTCTAGCGCACATCGTTTCTACTTTTTCCTTAAGAAAAAAAAAAAAAAAAAAAAAAGAGGCAGTTACTTCTGTTGACTGGGACAGCCAGATAGAGTTCGCTGAGGGGAGGCCATAAGTTCCCTTGACATCACTACTGCTAGTAAATATCTAATGAATATCTTCAGGTTTCGAAATGATACAGATAAAAGCCGGGTGGATCTGAACACAAAGGTAAAAACAAGGTGAGAGGCAGACATAGTGGACGCTGCTAAATGGTATATGGAGACTGTAAGGCAACACACTACTTGAGAGAAAGCCTGCGGGAGAGAGGAGAAAGGCCAAAAAATGGAATGGAAACGAAAAGAGAGAAGGGGGTTGTAGGAGAAATGCTGGCGTTCCTTACCTTGCTCCTGTTGCGTTTGTTCATGGCAGACTCATTTTTCTTCTGGTTGGCCATGCCCATGCGGGCACCGGCGAATCTGCCCGCCATTTTCGCTTGTGACGCGGGGGGCAACCCTAACCGATAATACTTATTGCTTAGAGTGTGTGCGCGAGAAGGGGTTGTTGGTTATGGGACACCAAGGAAGAGGGAGGAGGTTGAGGAGGTTCTCTCTGTCTCTCTCTCTCTCTCTCTCTCTCTTTTTGGGGTTGTAGCCAAGGGAGGGGGGCGGAGTGGTGGGGTGGCGTGGAGGGTATTGAGATAATCAGGTCACCGTATACAAGGGAGGGTTCGGAAAGTATATGTTGTATATATATATATATTTTTCTTACTGAGATTTCGACTGGGGTTAGAAAAGTACAGTTTGCGTGCACCTGTCTAGTGTTATTATTATTTTTTTTTTATTTTCTGCTCTCTGTCTCTTTTGAATCCGCTTTTTACGCGCAAGACGCCCTTCTGGATTTGTACTGGTTCGGCAGAGAAACGGCAACTGCGACAGAGGGCAGCGACAACTCACGATCTCCCGATTTACAAACAATAAAGCTAAAAATAGTACCCCTGACGAATCCCATGGGAAGACTACGTAAAGGTGAGAACAACAAACCGTCTTATCTTTATTTATTTTTTTTTTTTATTGTTTCACGTATTATTTGTTTTTTTTACCACTCTCCTGCTTCAAACACTCCAATTCAGTACCAGTAAATAGATAATTAATCTTTTTTTCACAACTATAAAAGTTCAACAGCCAGTTTAAAAGGGAAACGCCTCGCGTGACTGGGCCTCAAAAAATATCTGAGCAGAGTCGGCGGCAGAAGACGTTCACAGCGACGAGCTAACTGACAAAACACCAACAACTCAGCGTCGGTATAAAATTGTCTCGACTTGATACAAGTTAACTTCTTACTTAGCAACTTTTAGATAACAGATTCAACGATAACGGTTACAACAACGGCTAAAAACGGTTCTTGATCAGCGGGAGCTCTAATGACTCGAGTGTGAGTGAACGAATGTATTTGTTTTTTTTTTTTTTGTATGTATATATATATATATATTTTATATTTTGCTAACAAACTGCTTCTCAGAAAGTTGGGAAGAAGCCGCGCTTGGATCGCACCAAGTTACCAAAAAGAGAGTTTCCGAAGTGTATATGTATGTATATATATATATTATATATATCGATATATATAAAGCTCTCCTACGGCTTTGGGATACAACAACTCGCGACGTGATATGGTTGAGAGTGATCGAGGAAGGACGAGCCAAATGGCCCTTTTCTGCAGGTTGCAAGGACGAGAGGAATTTTCCAAACGAGAAACGGATGGGAGGGATAGTAACTGTACTGTCTGTCGATCTGTGTATGTGGATACTTACGTGTCTATACACACAAAGACACACACACATACACACAGGTATGTATACGCATACGTAGGGGAAGAGGAAGCTGGTGGTTGTTTGAGGGTTATGTCCTAACGAGTTGGGCACAGACTGGGCACTATTATTAAGGGTACCAGGATGAGCTGGGAGGGATAATATTACTTCCTTTTTCCTTCTTTAGTTCCCAAGCAACTTCGGGAAAATGGTCCTCTTTTATTTTCGCTGCTTGCTTTTTTCTTTTTCTTTCTTACCTGGTTTTGCTTTTCACTAATCTGCCGACTTCAGGCCTTGCTCTGTGACTTCAAGCACTTCAAGCACTCGCAATTTAACAGTGGTGCTTCTCAGGGTCTGAGATTTTCTTTCTCCAGCATTCACTAAAAATGCTGCGGCAAACTTTGGCTTCCAAAAGTTTTCCAATACTCTTTTATTTTTTCCTTTCCTGAACCTAAATGGGAGCTACTGTTTACTAATGCTTTTCTTATTATCTTGTCGAACAAATATTGCTCATAATAATCGGATTCTCAATGAGGCGATATTTTTTCCCCCGATTTCTCTCTTTAACTTTTTTGCTGTTCCTGCCTCGCAAGTTCTGATTCTTGCAGCGCGCACGCGCAGAGTCCTTCAAACACTGACCTTCCGAGGGGAAGGAAACGTCTTGAAGGCTCTCGGGCTTCTGGCGGTTCCGCGAGAAATAACGAGTCTCCTTTTGTTTCCAAGTTGTTTTCTGTCCTCTCTCGCTCTTCTAGTTCTGAGAAGATCAGTGGTGGTGGTGGTGCTGCTGCTGCTGCTGCTGCAACGCTGTGAAACCGCACTTCCTCCTCACGTGGGCGAAGAAAGTCTTCGGGCGCTCGAGGTCTCCAGCAGCCGACGGCCTCGCTGGCTCTTCTGAGTCCTCTCGGGAAACTGACTTCGAGTCGGAATCCTCAGCCGCGAGACCTACTGTAGAAGGCTGGGGACGGGTGATTCCGATGGAGTTCGCCGAAATAGGGATTCTCTCTCTCTCTTTCGCCTCTTCACGTCACTCTTCTCCTCTGACTCTCTCCTTCTGGAATAGGACGGACTACTGGAAGTATCAGGAGGGGGGGACTTAGGTCTATATCGGCTGTGCAAGGACGGGACGATGATGATGGGACTTTTTGAGACTTAACAACGGACTTTCAGCAGAATTCTCTCTAGCTGACTGCAAGCAGTAGTTCCCCTGTCGCAGGACTTTCGACCAAATCAGCCAACAGAGAATTCGAGGAGGGAGTCTTGCAGGACTCTGGGTAGAGGACTTTTAAGACTTTTGACAGTGACCGAGGTTCACTTCAAGTTGAGCTGTCACTTCACTCCTGTAATGACGGTGGCCTTTCGAGCGAGTTCTTCTTCTCTTGAGAATAATTAAGGCTTTGAAACGCACGGCGAGGCGCAGGAGATTATGTTATACCTGGGACACTGAAAGTAGAAATACAAGCATTAAGTCACCGAGATAAAAATACATGTTCACTATAATGAACAAAAGCTTAATATTAAAGTATTTGTAATATAATATACAAGTTTGTAAGTGTATATGTTTCCTTTGATTGTCATTAGTGGCCGATGTAAGTTTAGTTGTCTCAAAGGCATCACAGCGTACAAACATATCTTCACCTATACGAATATGCACACAGTCACTCACTCAACTCAAACCCATCAACCACTCAGTCAAAACGAAACTGCCATCGATTTAAAAGTAAAACAACATTTCCTTTCTTGTGCAAATATATAGCTAATTTTAATTCAAGCAAGAGACGCCTATTGCAATCCACTTCAATGAAGGCGCCGTGAAGAATGACGATGGACGTTGTCGAATAGAATCATCAACAGCAGCGGGGGAAGAGACATCTCGTCGTATTGTTGAGACCAAATAATGTGCTGCAACTGTGAATGGGAGGCAATATACAATCCCGACCCCCTTTTTGGGGCTTCAGTTAATAACGTAAGGATTAAGGTTGTCCGAATGTATGCAGCTTTCTTGAATAGGACACCTCGCCGTATAGGTCAAATGTGAGTGGCGAGGCCCCATCAATTCCGTGACGCGTATCAACAATTCAGTATGAAAATTATATATATATATATATATATATATATATATATATATATATATATATATATATATATATATATATATATATATATATATAAATATACATATACATATACACACAGACACTTTCCCTTTCCTCTTGACTGGAAGAAATCGAAAGATACAAGCCTTCCGACTTTCATCAGATTTTATAGGATAAATTTGCTATGCCACACACTATTAACTACAGAGTCAACCAACAACAATCGTAGAACCACCAGGAACCTAATTCATGGATTTCTGTCCCATAAATAGTGAACCACGGTCGGAAATCGGCACCTGGTTTTCGCTAAAGGGGTAGGCCCACTGAAGAATGGAATCCTACGACCCATGTACATATATATATAAAATCTACACCATTAAACATGTATATATAAATACAGAGAATCTGTGTGGAATATATTTTCAGCATCCCATAAAGAATTCATGTTTAAAAATATTCATAAATGCATTTCACCTCAACTTCATTACGGCACACCACGAATACCCGACGGACCAACGGCATATAATTCCCGAAAAGAATGCAGGTGTCGGATTAGAAACGAAACGAGGACGAGTGTCTGGACGTGATAACATTCGGTGGAAGGGAATCCCCTTTCCTTCTTTCTTTCTTTCTTTCTTTCCATACGCGTACGTTTTTCTCCCATACGCATTCATACGCACAAAGAAAGGAGCGCTTATGGAACCTCGTCCCGGCGGTGAATTTAAAGGGCCCTCGAGAGGCCTCTTCGTGTGTCTGTTTCCCCATTTTTCCTTCTTCTTCCTCTCTCTCTCTCTTCTTTCTCTATCCATCTCTTTCCCGCCCCTCTCCCTCTTCCGTAGAGGAGCGGAACAAACAGGTCATCTAAGAGGCCCCTCATTACAAGGGACACCCTCATAACTGGTCTGGCCTGAATGGAACTCATATCCCCTCTCATCAAAAAAAATCTCTCTCTCTCTCTCTCTCTCTCTCTCTCTCTCTCTCTCTCGCGTGCCGGCTCAACCCCATTTACTTCCTTAATCTACATACGTGCTGGCTCTTTTTTTTTTTTTTTTTTTCTCCGGGTACCCACAGCCTTCTGAAAACAAAACTGAAGTATGAAAAAGCATCATGGCGTAGAGTGGAGAAAAATACAGGCCCCAAAAAATATGTATAAAATAAAATGAAATAAAATAAAAAAAAACCTCTGGTGGAAGTGCTAAAGCTGTTTTGGGCTTCTCACTCTTTCATTCCATATTTATTCCATTCATCCCACACTCTTTTTTTTCTGTTACGTAAAGAGCCCATAGGAAGGCAGGGCGCCCCCGCCGCCCCCCTCCCCCAAAATAAAAAATGAATAAAAAGAGGAACTGGGGCGTTGGCTAAGGTAACGCACTCCAGTATAATGTCTTCTCATTCTTTCGACGCTGTCGACGAAATCACTACTATTCGCGATGTCGACGGAAGTCGACACCTCTTCTTCACTCGACCGGGGACACAATTCGTCAGTTTCAAATATTTACTCAGTGTAATGAGAATAAATCTTCATGAAAGCGACACCAATTACTCTTCATCCCTGTCGAGATTTTTACCTCTCTCTCTCTCTCTCTCTCTCTCTCTCTCTCTCTCTCTCTCTCTCTCTCTCACCGACGCCCATTATCCCTCACGCAATGACCAGGAAGCGACTTAATTTCCGCTCAAGATTTCAATTGAAGCCTTAATGTGCGGTCCATTTCTCTCTATCACCACTTTATCATTATCGCTATTATGTCTCTCCTTTTGTCTGTCGCTTTATCATTACCGGCTGGCCACATACTGAGTGTTGGCTGACTGCTTTTGGGATATTGATTCGTGATGTACACAAACTCATTTGAGTGTGTTCATGGTGTGTGTGAAATGTAAGGTTTTTGTATGCAATACATCGATATTTTTCGACTGTGTGTATTTCACGGTGTATGAAATGAAAGGCTTTGTATTTAATACACAGATATTTTTTCACGTCTTTTTACTCATCTTGCACACATACACACACAATATATACATACATACATACATACATACACATATATGCAATACATATATACATACATAGAATATATGTGTATACACATATCTATCTATCTACATATACACACATACAAACTTTGTATGTGTGTATATACATACGTGTGTATATACACACTTATGTATATACACACATACAAACTTTGCACCCTCTTACAACTTTACATAAGGGAGTGGTTTCAGGGTTGCAATTCCCCACGGGGCCTCTCGCTCTCACATCGGTTAACTTTTCGAAACCATACTAATTTATGCTCTCTCTCTCTCTCTCTCTCTCTCTCTCTCTCTCTCTCTCTCTCTCTCTCTCTCTCTCTCCGTGGCCCACTTGCCCTCGTTTTCCGACTCTTTCCCGTTCACCTTCGTTACGTATTCGTCTGTGGTCTCAGAAGATACATTGGGGATCCGCGTTCATCTACAAAGATCTCTACTCCTCCTTCCCATTATCCCTTTGCCACTGAGAACGACGAAGAGAGAGAGAGAGAGAGAGAGAGACTGATTCCATTCCAGTGGTCCTTTCGTAGGGGGTTCGCGGAAGTCGTCACCTCAGCACTTCTTACATTTTCACATTTTTTTTTTTTTGTCATCTCTACACTATCCCTCAGTCACTGTCCTATTTTACCTACTTTTCATATTTATTCTTAATTAAACAAATTCTCTGTTTTCGTTTGTTTTTCTTTTCATTCTTCATTTCTGGCGACGGCTGAGTTTGATCCCATTTTGAAAACTGTGTCAGAAACTTTTTGAAACCCGCCCCCCTTTTTTTTAAAGCTAAGATTCTTGCCTCTACTTTAACTTCTTCATCACCTGTCTTCAATTTTTCATTAGTGGCCTTCACTGAAACGCCTTACTTTTCCAGCTTTCCACTACTTCCATTTGCCAAGTTATATTTTAGTCCTACATCATCTCGTGATCAACTAAGCCTTCATTATCTTTGGAAAAATTTTTATTACATTTGATTTTATTTCCACTGGTTGTTTTTCTTCAGTTCTCCAAACCTCATCTTCGCCTCTGTCCAAATGTCTCTACCTAAAGCTCTGCTATCTGAGAAAATTGACGACGAATCTTTATTTCCCTACGGAACTTTCCACTGTGTTAATTTCGACCTTTCTACTCAATTTAGCATTCATTGCTTCCTCACGCTTAAACAATTCTACAAAAGCAATTTTCTAATCCATTTAAATTATCGTTCACTCCCTGCGAACTTCGCTTTTGACTCTCGTTTAAAATAAATCTTTTAATTTTTTTCTTATTTAGTTTTCTGCAAAAGAAAACTGTCTGTCCGTCCGCACTTTTTCTGTCCGCCCTCAGATCTTAAAAACTACTGAGGCTAGAGGGCTGCAAATTGGTATGTTGATCATCCACCCACCAATCATCAAACATACCAAAGTGCAGCCCTCTAGCCTCAGTAGTTTTGATTTTAAGGTTAAAGTTAGACATGATCGTGTGTCTGGCACCGATATAGGTGCCAACAACACAGGCCACCACCAGGCCGTGGCTGAAAGCTTCACGGGTCGAGGCTGAGAGTTTTCATGGGCCGTGGGTGACAGTTTCATACAGTATTATATGCTGTACAGGAAACTCTACTGCGCCGAAAATTGCCTCCCCTTCCGGCATTCATTTATCATCCAGTCTCAAAAGCATGTAGAGCTCTCGCAACAGTTCTCTCTCTCTCTCTCTCTCTCTCTCTCTCTCTCTCTCTCTCTCTCTCTCTCTCTCTCTCTCTCTCTCGTGTAGAGGATCTCTACCAGCCTGCCTCCGTGCATTGTGAGGAAAAAGAGAATAATGTCCTGCATTTATCACTAAGCTTCATTCATATGTGCGAGCACAGACATCTGCCTCTGAGGGTACTTGGATCAAGTTCTCTCGAGGAAAGAGGATACGATGACATTTGTAGGATTAGTATAGGTAAGAACTCTTCGTTTATGTTCTATTTTGAGCTTGTTTTATCGAAACGACGAACGTAAGATTTTCTCAAAAGTGAAAATACTTTTAAAATACTCTCAAACATCACGAACGTAAGATTCTTTCAATATTGAAAATACTTTTGAAATACTCTCAAACATCACATTCGTTCTTCCTAACTACTGAATCCCCGGTGCAGCGCAAAATACCTCCTCCTCATCATCGGCTAATTCATACACGTACACAAAAGGGATCATACGCAACACATCAAACACGTCGCATCATTCATCTCTATGTTAAAAGCTCCGTGATATCGAGGTTTCCATTCACCCTTGACCTTTATCTTGCTCATATTGATAATTAGGGCTCATCTAGCCAACACTTTTTCACTAGCTTCTACAACTTCTCTTCTTCTTCTTCTTCTTCGTTTAACGTGCTTTTTCCCATTTTTTATATGGGGTAAGCACGATGCCTTCTTTTGAAGGACTTTGATTTGGCGTTGGGGTAGGCCGTAGCCTCGATCGGCTGCCCTGCCTGACATCGCATGTGTACATGTATCGTACCAAATCCCCAGCTCCAACTTCTCTTCGCTGCTCAAAATATCCAACTCATTTTCCCACCTTGCACGTGCACATAATTTTTTTTTCTGTGACATTTTGGATCAATGCCTTCTTAAAGATATCAAAATGTACAGACATAACATACCCTTGCCTCAGACTCACTTTTATTTTGCAGTCGTCACTCTCCTATCAAGACATTCTAAGACAAGATTTCTTTCCATCGTCAATTCTTTACTCCTCAGTAATTTAACTTCCGTGCCATACATTATTAACACCTCATCAAATAAATGAACTGAACTGAATATAGAATTTAGGCCAAAGGCCAAGCACTGGGACCTATGAGGTCATTCAGCGCTGAAGCTGAAATTGACAGTAAAAGGTCTGAAAGGTGTAACAGGAGGAAAACCTCAAAGCAGTTGCACTATGAATCAATTGTTAGGAGAGGCTGGAAAGTAAGATGGAAGAAAGAGAATATGAAAGGAGGTACACTAAAAGGAACGAATGTTTCGTACTCCCCTGAAGAACAACTTTTCATTCTCCTTAAAGCTATTGATCATTTCTCTCATTTATTTTAGTCTGCCTTTTTTTTCCATCTGTCACTTTTGAGTGTCCTATCCATCCTTCTATATACATGGATTTTATTTCTTTCAAGCATTTATACCTCAAAAAGTCTGTTTTTCCACTAAAGCTCTAACTTCCTCATCCAACTACTTCCTGCTTTTAATAATTCTTCTTCCCGGCTCCTGTACTCATGAATACTCCCCGCTGTCCCATGACCCCATCATGGAGTTTTGCATATTCATCAACCAAGCATTTTATCTCCTTCTCTTTAACCCTAAAAGTTTAGCTAATGAGCAACAGAGGCGAGGGACAGACATTGCCAAGGGACAGAACATACTTAAACTTTTGATCATGCCCAAGGCCCCTCTTCGCCCATGTAGGACCCAGGGGAGCAAGACACTGGCTGCAGGTAGAGCTATGCATCCGCCTAATGTCTTATCCCTGGCTGACAATAAGAGCAAAGTAGTCTATCTTTGAAGTCTATCGAAGATTGAAACATCTTTCAAAACAAGTTAAATTAGATTTTAATGTTAGTGAACATGGCAAATATAAAGCAATTAATTTCTTAAGTTTTTAAGTAAATTTTGCTCTTCTCAATTACTTCTTTTTTACTCATGTATGTTAATTACTTTCAATTGTGATTAAGATGATGTTATAATCTATATTTGATAACAAAATAATGTGAATAAAATTTTATTCCTTCATTTCTGATTGACAACAGAGAGAGAGAGAGAGAGAGAGAGAGAGAGAGAGAGAGAGAGAGAGAGAGAGAGAGAGAGAGAGAGAGAGAGAGAGAGAGAGAGAGAGGTAACTAATATACAAATTCATGAAACCATTACCCCCTTAATATGTTTCTTTGCTAACTTTTAAGTAATAAGAGTCAATTTCAAAGTTGTTAAGATTCTAGTCTTTATAGCTACACCTTATTCGTAGACCTTACCCGGTAAGTGGGATGCATACCACAAAATCTAAGAGAACGAGTCAAATTAGCTGACTACTGAGTATGCAATATCTTATTCCTATAAAATAAATCAAACACAAAGGGCGTGGCGATGAATGTCACCGAGCACCACTGGACCTTTGAAAATGTTAGAATTTTCACCTTCGACTTCCATGAAAAAATCTGCCTAACTTGTCGTTAAGTATACGAAGAAATCTTATTCTAACTGATTTTTAAAAAATCTCTTAACCTCAGCAGAAAAAAATAGAAAAGTCAAAGATGTGTATGTGAAAAACAATGAGTGCAGCGGTGGCAAATTCCAATTCGACCTCTGACTTATAGGTATGACCTTGACCTCAGTTTGCACATCAGATTAGCGGAGAATGCATGCCAAATATAAAGTCTCTTTCTCTTTCTCGCGTGGTCCAAAGGTTACGGACACGGGAATAAGAACACGGAAAATTTACATTTTAGGCTCAGCGGACAGGCTGACTTGTGTATGGCCAGAAAGACAGACAGGTCAGTTACTAGATGACCCCTAACGGTAGGTCGGAGGTCATACAAATCCGTTTTTTTCCACACTCTAATTTTTGGTCAAGGGGCAAACAGATAAATTACCAAGTTCCCGAAAACCAAAACGACCTATGGAACTGTGCCATCCTAGAAACTGAACCACTTTCTTGCACGCTTTGCAGTCCTTGAGTAAGATTCAAAGATCTTAGTCAGCGAAGTGTAATGCTAAACCTGTTTATTTGCAGATAATATGAGACGTCTGAAGGAAGAACTACTTACTGATTCAAAGCTTTGTAAAGTATCGGTAATAGCAAGGATGTTTTACTTAATTCTGCCATCTTTAGAATAGTTATACTCGCATTCTCTTACATATTCCTACTTTCTCAGTAAATGAGTGCTTGCGTTTTCTACTATCTAAGTAAACGAATAGCTTCATACGTCCCTTGATACTTACGAAAACCATCCTATCTGAGACAATTAGCTATATTAAAACGTGCCCAAACTTTTTTATATTTTATTTCGATCCTGCTGAGTAAAATGAATCCCAAGTTTCAGTACTGGTCTTATTGTTTGAAAGGATTCAAAGTTATGCCATTCATTCTGCGATTTCAATTAACGAAGTTCCTGTTGTATGCGTTTCCAATTATCTCTCTGCTTAAATAAAGGGAGAACTACTAGAACCCCTCAATTAACAAACGAGAAACTTATTATAAAGTAAGGAAGGGAGGAGAACGTCATCTCACACTTAACTAATGTGTGGTTCTGCAGATCGTAGTAGTTCCTCGTTGGACGAGTCGGTAGAGTTCTCGGCTAGCACACTGCTAGGCCCGAGTTCGAGTCTCCGGCCGGCCAATGATGAATTAGAGGCGTACAATCTAGTAAGAAAATCCGTAACGTTTTTATTTCTCCGCCCGCCGCAAAACCCACACAGTCGGGTCTACGATTCCCGGGGGAGATCTTCGTCAAAAACAGGCACCCTGCTTGCTTAAAAGGGATATACGGCGAGGCAGGACGAACCGGTTGGTTATGTTGCTAACTTTTGATTCTCGAGATTTCAAAAACTACGTAACATAGTTTGCATATTCAAATCTGGCGGGATTACGTAATGTGTTGTCTGAATATCTCGATGGCGCGATGAGTAAAATTATGCTAAAATGATTCTGTTCATTAAGGTGTCCATTCAAGTTTATTGTGCAGCCCAAACTCCGTTCAATAAAGCGCTGATTAATAACAGCTTATTTAGGACCCATACGAGACGTGGAATTGTAAGAGGAGAGAGAGAGAGAGAGAGAGAGAGAGAGAGAGAGAGAGAGAGAGAGAGAGAGAGAGAGAGAGAGATTATACCAGCCACGGATTACTACAACCAAATTTAGGACTGTGAAGAAATATGAAATGACACTGTGTTTTGAATTATTCAAGCTGAGAGAGAGAGAGAGAGAGAGAGAGAGAGAGAGAGAGAGAGAGAGAGAGAGAGAGAGAGAGATTATACCAGCCACGGATTACTACAACCAAATTTAGGACTGTGAAGAAATACTAATTGACACTGTGTTTTGAAATTTAGGACCGTGAAGAAATATGAAATGACACTGTGTTTTGAATTATTCAAGCTGAGAGAGAGAGAGAGAGAGAGAGAGAGAGAGAGAGAGAGAGAGAGAGAGAGAGAGAGAGAGAGAGAGAGAGATTATACCAGCCACGGATTAATACAACCAAATTTAGGACTGTGAAGAAATATGAAATGACACGGTGTTTTGAATTATTCAAGTTGAGAGAGAGAGAGAGAGAGAGAGAGAGAGAGAGAGAGAGAGAGAGAGAGAGAGAGAGAGAGATTATACCAGCCACGGATTAATATAACCAAATTTAGGACTGTGAAGAAATATGAAATCACACAGTGTTTTGAATTATTCAAGCTGAGAGAGAGAGAGAGAGAGAGAGAGAGAGAGAGAGAGAGAGAGAGAGAGAGAGAGAGAGAGAGAGAGAGAGAGAGAGAGAATTATACCAGCCACGGATTAATATAACCGAATTTAGGACTGTGAAGAAATATGAAATGACACGGTGTTTTGAATTATTCAAGCTGAGAGAGAGAGAGAGAGAGAGAGAGAGAGAGAGAGAGAGAGAGAGAGAGAGAGAGAGAGAGAGAGAGAGAAATATTATACCAGCCACAGAAAGTAAAATAAAATTTTGAACGGTTAAGGAATAAAAATGCTACGGTATTTTCAATTATTTAAGCTGAGAGAGAGAGAGAGAGAGAGAGAGAGAGAGAGAGAGAGAGAGAGAGAGAGAGAGAGAGAGAGAGGAGATTAAACTCAGTCAACAGTGATGTCACGTACAGATTTAGTTTACAATGGAGTGAGCTGTGAAAACATACTGATAGGATTACCTTTGACTGACGGCAGTACAATATCAATTTACATTTGACTATCAATGATAATAATAGTAATATCGTTACTATTACTTCTTTTATCATTGTTTCACCCTCTACTGCTACTTATGAGAAGGGGAGGTTATGAAGGACACAAAAGATATTGTTAAAACAATTCCACAAATTTATAACTCATCAGATTCCACTTATCACGACATTTTCACCACAAATGGCTCTTAACATTTACAACAATAAAATTGAAAAAAAAAAAAAAAAATCAAAAAAAGAACAAGAAATATCAAAATGATAAGTAGATGTGAATATAAATCAGATTACAGCATGTGGTCTTTAAGAGTTGTAGCAGCTACGTCAAACACAATTACTTGAATCTATTTAGGTATCAGCCAGTGTTGTCCTGTAATAATCGTATTTAATAATCATTAAGTGGAGTAATATCCATATCCCCTTTTTTATGTGGAGTAAGTGGTAATGTATTTCCCGGCTCGTTTGCTGTGATTACCTTTTATGAAGAATATATAAGGCATTTTTCTTTACTCTTACAATTGTCAGTTTACCCGTTTTTTTTTTTTTACAATTGCCAGTTTACCAGTTTTTTTTTTTTATTTTTACAATTGTCAGTTTACCCGTTTTTTTTTATTTTTACAATTGTCAGTTTACCAGTTTTTTTATTTTTACAATTGTCATTTTACCTGCTTTTTTATTTAAAAAAAATGTCAGTTTACCAGTTTTTTATTTTTACACTGCGAAAACATCAGAAAAATTCGCTCTACTAAATCAAACATTTGAGGAAACAAGACCAAATAAAGGCAACTTTTAAACCATTATTTAAATTTTATAAATCCACGCATTATGCATTCATACGTTTTTACAAGACTTCTCTCAAGAAAGATCTCAACAGCCCAGGTTTCGACCGACAAAAATCCTGCATTAGAACCACCATGATATTTTAATTACTAAGAGTATCTGAAGCCAATCAAGGATCATTGCACTCACTGAAGAGCCTCTTCCATCCCATCTGACTCCATCTGGCATTAAAACGCACTTGCCTTGAAAGGAACCGTAAAAAACCTTTCAGCTGATCAGCTCCATAACAACACTTACTTTTGCCGGAACTTGTAGATTTCGCTCGCCGAGAGAATGGCAGAGTTGGACTTCACCCATGTATAAGAATTCATCCTTAGAACGGGGTATATCAGAGTTCAAGGATTCCAGCAGCGATGGCAGATTTACTAAGGAATAATAGTAACATTGACGGATCACACTCGGAGAGAAGTGAATTTACCTGGGATTACTTAAAATAGACTTCACCTGCATCCTTGCTTACAATAAGAGTTATCTTAAGAGCACTAATTGCTCTCTAAATATATGCATACATACATTTATATAAAATACACATGTATATATAAAAATAAACATATAAATATACTCGTATCTTAATATATATGTATATGAATATGCGTGTATATAAAGGTGTCTAGGTTTATTTGCATGTTCACCTTAAAAGCAAATGAAGGGATAAAAATGAATAAGTAACTGACAGCTAAATAGAACAGTCGCAAATCTGACCGACGATGATTGCGTCTATTTCACAACTACAGACAAGAACTTGAGGCCCTGGAAGGAACCACACAAAAATATAATTTCCCAAAGTTTGTTATTCGAAGCAAAGGCTTCAAAAGCTTGAAGCTGATCCCTGAATACGGAGAAAAGAACAGGTTGAGTGAAAGTGTAATAATAAGTGGTCAATATCTATTAGATAAAAATATGATGCATAGTAATGAAATGTTGCTAAGAGCCAGTAACAGACTTTCTTGAATTCGTGGAGAGGAAATCGGACCTAACCACATGGAAAAGAAAAAAAAAAAAAAAGAAAAAAAAAGGTGAAAAAGAAAGTGGCCCAATTCTGAATGGACTTGTTTTACGATGTTCCCGGAATCACTTCGAATCAGCCTGAATAACAGTTTAAAATAAATGAGAAAAATATCTCTCACCAGAACCTAATTCAGAATTTTGGTGACAAATGATTCACAACACAAAAAGGAAATTCCTGCATGAAAATGTTTTCCCAATCTCCATGAAGGTTATACCTACGTTACTGAAACTCAAACTGTGAAAATACATAGAAAATGAAAAAAACTTGACTATAAAAAAGTCAAAAGGAGTGTACCCATTTAAACAAAAAATCAGATATACTTTAAGATGCAGTACTGTGTGTGTGTGTGTGTGTGTATATATATATATATATATATATATATATATATATATATATATATATATATATATATATATATATATATATATATATATATATATATATATATATATATATATATATTTAATATATATATTATATATATATCATATAATATATATATGTATATATACATATGTATTATGTACAGTATGTAAGCATGTATTAGAAAAAATTGCTAAGTTTAGGTGGGAGAAAATAACCGCCTGTACCCTGCAAGTATACAATATATGACCGAAGCACAGACACACATGTAACTTTTCAAAAACTATACGAAAAAAAATATGAACTACAAATTTATATTACTTATAACTACATATTATATTTCATCAAAGAAAGTATTTTTTTTATCTTTTTCATACACTGAGACCATATTCTCGCTCCTACTGGCTGCGGAAGAGCCTGGTTTGTAAGTAGGAATGAATTTTTGCGTACTGTTCGAAAAGTGTAGCAGTTCCCGAGTGTGCCGAAAGTACTGCAAGAAATGATGATAAAGATAAAATTAAGAAACTGGTGATCTGAGATGGTCCAAATCATATTAAGACGCAAGGAAAGGACACTTAAAAAAAAAAAGGAACTTTAATTCTAGAGCAACCACTTTTCAGGGGAAAGGTATGTATGTATGTATGTATATACATGTATACGCACACGTACATAAGTGTATACATATACATATCAAATATGTACAAGTATAATATATGTATATATATAGTATATATTATATTAATAAACATATATACATATATTTATTATATATGTATATATACATATATGTATGTATGTATGTATGTATGTATGTATGTATTTGTGTGTGTGTGGTGTGTATGTGTGTAAATATATACATCAGGGAAAATCAGAGACAATTGATGTGAAAGGAATGTAAATGACACAAAACAATACTAGACGCCATGACGAAGTTCACATGGGTGAATACACTGTCAATGACTGTATGGCAATCACGAATGAATGAGTTACTATATGAATATATCAATTTAAATAACAGATAGATAAATAGAGCTGGGAACACTGACAAGGGTATATTGTTAGCAGGAAAACAAATTGACGATGGAGAAGCATTTAGACAGATAGAAACTTTTTTTTTTTTTTTATTATGTCGGCCTATTTCATTAAATGTCTTAAGGGGAATATCGAAACAAATAAATTCATACTGAAAGCTACCGGTATGTGAATAAGTGCTAAAAAAAAAAAAAAAATGTTTAAACTGTCCTTAGGGTATATCTTAAAACATGGAAATTCAACCGAAAGCTAACGTTATGAGAATAATGTAAAGGTTCAAAAACGTAAAAAAAAAAAAAAAAAAAAAATTACTATGTACCATTACAGGGACAAAACGAATGTTCTACATTGGTGATATCTTCAGTTTAGATGGAGAGAAAATACCATACCGTAAAAATAACACTACCTGAATTTATCGCGTAAAAAGGTTGTATAAGCAAGAGAGAAAATGTGTAGTTGAATTGCTAATAAATGAAAGGAATGCTGATTGGTTACTTGTACCATTGTGGATGGATATGGATGGTGTATAATCTGTACAAATATGGAAAATTAAAACAAAGTTTGTGAACAGAGGAAAATAATGAAAATTTCCGTACCTCGAGTCGGAAGCTGATGCATTTGTTTGACAGGCGTTACGTAACGGTTTAAACAATACACAACAGCAACGCAGGAAATGAAAAACGACATATTCATACATGTACACGTGTGTGTACGTGTGTATGTATGTATGTATGTATGTGTGTATGTATGTATGTATGTTCTTATTAAAAAAAAAAAAATTTTTTACATACAAATGGTCCCAACACTAACTCTATAAATATATAAAAAATCTTTCTAAAACTAACACAGAACTCAAATAACTTACGTAATTAATGTTATTTATTTTGCTTGAGCAAGCACTCGGTCAATACAACCTCCTCCATAGCATGATAAGTAGACTGGAATATGTCATGAAATTTTTTCGAAATTGACATTCCTTATATATTTCCTTCTTTATGGTGTAGAATCTGCTAACATTAGGTTAACAATCCATTTACATTCCATCATCCAAACTATAAATTTCATCAGGACATGAAAGTATTTGTGCTGCTTGAATGTTCATTCAAACTCTTGATCCTCATGAACACACATTGAGTTATACTGTACACATACATTATATACCTCACATTTGTACATCTACGTCCTCGCTTTTTCACACACACACAAACACACACTATATATATATATATATATATATATATATATATATATATATATATATATATATATATACATATATACATGCACACATATATGTATTTATATTTGTGTATATTTATATTTATATATATATATTTATATATATATATATATATATACACACATATATATATATATATATATATATATATATATATATATATATAATATATATATATATACACACATATATATATATATATATATATATATAAATATATATATATGTATATATATATATACATACATATACAAATTTACATTTCATCTCCCTACAGAAGCATCATGTAGGCATTTGAATGAACCCAAAACCATGCCAGTCGTAACGCGCAGTTGAAAACCTTCCACTCTGATTGGCTGAAAGAGTTGCCTAACACCACTAATTTTTTTTTTATCGTCAACGTGTACGTACGTGCGTCTGTACAGGTGTTGTCCGCTAAACATATACAATATAATAAACATGAATCAGCAATATGTCGATATATATCTCATTACAAAAGAACAACAGCTCGGGGGAGGAAGGGGGTGAGGGGGATCCCCCCCCCCCAGCAATAATTACCTCAGAATGAAACGCGATGTCTCCTCGAGATGCTCAATTTCGCACCCAATTCTACTGGGAATTATTTTGCAAAATTTCCTGCCGTTCTCAGGACTCGTTATCAGATCTATTAAAACTTGCGATGGCGTCTCCTTTTACCTCTTTTTTTTTATTGTTACGATTATTGCTTTCTCGTCTTGGTTTATTGCTTCTGTTGCTTGTTTTTTCTTTTTTTCTTTCTCTCCTTCCGGTTAGACCATGCAAAAGACAAGTGTATCTTTCCTTCCTCTTATTATCTTTTGACTTAACCAACTGTTTTCCTCTTATCGTTACGGATATAATAATTAAATATGAGTATTATTGCTGTAAAGTTTCACATGTGAAAGACTTGAGAAAAAGTTTTTTATTTTTTTTTTTTTTTTAGAGTGTCCACAGTGTTACGCTTTTCCGTTCTGGATTCTTCTTCTTCTTTCTCTTCTTCTCCTTCTTCTTCGTCTCCCGTTGACTTCTTCTTGTCCCTCCTGATTGGAGCGGAGAGGCCGAAGGCAGCGTCCTTAGGCGGGTGACTTGGATTCCAAAAAAAAAAAAAAGGTATAATCAAAAAGGTGGGTAAGGAACTGACCAAAAATTGGCCTCAAGGCTCTGTTTGGAGGACAGGGTACGCGATATATTGCAGTATACACTTGTTCGAGGAACACAGGGTTTTGGAGGGAGATCTGATACCCACTGTAAGGAGCTGGGGAAGGAGGAACGGGTAGTGGGAGGTCGGGGAAGGTTGACAATAGGTGCTACCGGTACTCTAAAAGAGGTTAACAACCTTAAAATTTGGGAGTGATCCGATTCTGCCCGAGTCGAGCTCAATTTCGGTGACGGGTGATGATTAAAAATAGGTTTTGAGCGGTATTTTTGCTGGAAGCGAGGACAAGAGCAATGACAGCTGCGGTTTTATATATGCATATATATATATATACACATATATGTATCTATCTGACAATGACAATTATCTCGGTAATAATGAGCGAATGATGGAACCTGGGGAGTGTGACGATGATTGATTCCTGCGAGAAGAAAGGTTAGTGGATCCTTATACAAAGAAGTCAATTAGGCACTGTTAAGAATTGATTGCATAGAAGTTTCCTTTTTCGTATCCTTTCTGTTAATCAATTCAGGTCAGAGTTTTTTTTTTTTTTTATCAATTCAGGTAAAAGAAATGGTGATAGCTGTTGCGTGTGTGTGTGTGTGTGTATGTGTGTGTGTGTGTGTGTGTATATTTTTATTTTATTTTTGATTAGGACCAAGAGGAGAACGCAGGTGAGGGGGGAAGCAGAAGAAGATACAAGGGCCTTACGAGAATTGACTGTCGAAGAAGAGGTAATAATTTTATGAGCAGCGAACGAGGTTTCGGAGAAGACGCTCGAAATGAAACTGGGTTTGTTGTCACTGTTTTTATATATATATAAAATCCTTGAAGTGTAGCGGAAACTTTTTTAAGACTTATATATATTTTCTGTGGGTTAAGACTGGTAGTATCGCTTCTCCAACTGAATGGGAAACGAAAATGCTTTTGAGTTTTCTTTCAAAATGGGGGCAAGATTCTCAGGGGGAGAGACGGCGACGACGACGCGATTTCTGAATGGAAATGACTTTTGAGAGAGAAGAGGAAGAAGAAGAGTAGTAGGAGGAGGAGAAGGAGGAGGAGGAGGAGGAGGAGGAGGAGGAGGAGGAGGAAGAAGAAGAAGGATGGACGAGGACCAGGAGAAAGGAAGGAAGGAAGCACGACACCGAAAAATTAAAAAAGGAAAGGAAAGAAAGGAAGGAAGGGGGGGTTCGAGGCAAACGAGACAAAACGAGAGAGAACTGACGAGAGAGAACACTTAGATTAAAAAGAAACCCCGGATCCCGGATGTGAGGAGACAGAGAGATGTGGCGCAGACCCGGGATACAGAGAGACTGGAAACTCTCGCAGCACTTGAGCCCAAAAACCGCTTCCTTCTCTCTCTCTCTCTCTCTCTCTCTCTTCCTCTTTTCTCTCTCTCTCTCTCTCTCTCTCTCTCTCTCGCTCTTTCTCTTTCCCTCTATCTGTTGCTCTCTCCCTCTCTCTCTCTTTCTCTCTTCCCCCTCACCCCTCCCCCTTAACCACCTCCTCCAAATCCTACTGTTGCCAGATGTCCTAGTAACCGATATCGTACGCGTTAAAGTCAAACTGTCGTTCCTAAGCATCCGAAGTCCGGCGAATCTCGGCAGCGTGGTCTGAATGGCCAAGAAGACGGGGTTTTTCCTCAAATTCGAACTTGGATCTCCGAAGGGCTGATCAATGCGAGTGCCCAGGGCCAGAGGACAGTGCCAGAAGGGGCATCGCCATCGAGAAAACGTTTGTGGTTGTCATGGTACATCTGGCACTGCAGAGGCACTACCAGCAAGCCGGCTTCCCAATCAGTAACTTCGCGGTTCCAACGCTTGCGCCCTTTGATTCTTCCTTATCCTGTAACCCTCCCCCGAAAAACTTGTCCCCCCCCCAACCGCCCATGGCCTTCCTTTCCCCGGAAAAAAATAGAAAAAAAACAAGTTTTTTTTTCCCCTCGTTTTTTTCCCGACGCTTTTGTACTTAACTTTATGCACGTTATGTTCACATTCATTCCGTAATTGGGTCCTCAATTTTCGTCTTTTCAGAGGTCTCGTTTGATCGTCTCCAAAGATACCATCAACGACAACAGCAGGAATAAAAGAAAAGAAGAAGAAGGAGGAGGAGGAAATCCTTCGTCCATGCAAGGACGTCGACGACGAACACGGTGGAGACGCGAGGGACACATCCTTCGCCATCCCGAGGAAAATAAGGAGAGAAAAAGAACTCCTCCGTCTATCGGGTCGCCCCTGGCAGAACCATCCCCCAAAACAGAGAGAGAGAGAGAGAGAGAGAGAGAGAGAGAGAGAGAGAGGCACCTCCAGGAAGAAGGAGGAGGAGGAGGAGGAGGAGGAGGAGGAGGAGGACTTGACTATCCGGTGAAACATCACTTCCGAAAACGTTACTCCAATGGCGGCTAATAGGGAAAGACTGAAGTATTGATTCTCATTTAAATGACAACTCTTTTTTTTTTTTTGGTGTTGAGTCTCGACTATACAGAACACACGGGGGGACATTTCGCAAACCGTCACCGCAGCTGCTGTGGAGTCATCGTCCTCCACAGCATCAACCTTCTACAAAGACAAAATCGAAGGTCACGAGGAAGAAGAAAAATGTAAGAACGAATAAAAACAGGAAGAAGCAACACGAAGAAAAAAAGGAAGACACAGAAGGAGAGAAAAGTGGAAAACGAATAAAAGCAGGAAGGAGAAACGAAGAAAGGGGAGGAGAGAAGGAAAGGGGGGGGGGGCGACAAACAGCATAAACGTCAAAAACAGCTGGCAGGGAGAAATCACTGTTTTGGAAAACTAGTTGTAGAAGGAAGAGTCTGCTGCACACAAGGAATTGAGAGAACATAAGGACAGTTTTGGGCAGCAAGGTGAAGGCTCTTTCAAGGTTAAGGAGAGAGAGAGAGAGAGAGAGAGAGAGAGAGAGAGAGAGAGAGAGAGAGAGAGAGAGAGGCTTCTCTTTCAAAGATGCAGTTTTAAAATATGAAAAAAAAAAAAATTAACCTTCTTCAGGCACAACCTCATATTCTTGGAAAGACTGTCCGACCTCTCTCTCTCTCTCTCTCTCTCTCTCACACACACATATGACTGAATTAGTCGCAAAATTCATTCCTGCTTCATCATCAATACCATCACTACCTCCATTAGTAAAGAGATTAAGCAAAAACAGTTCACAAGAGCAGCGATGACCCCCCAAAAAAAATCTAATCTTTATTTCCCAAATTTCCGGCAGCGGGGTCCAAAAGCCATTGTCTTCGCAGAAACGGGCATAATTCTTCCATTACAGGTACGAAGAGTTCAAGAGGGGTTATAAATGGCACTGACGGAAGAGACGAAGCTTCCGAAATTGGGGCGCAGTAAGGGGTCTCCGAGGGGTCAACGGTGCCGCGGCGATGTAGATAAACATGTGCAATAAACATGTGCAATGAACATGTGCAATAAACATGTGCAATAAACATGTGCAATCATGAGAGCAATGAAATTTTGAACAGTTCAATAAACATGTGAAAATCTCGAAGAAAAAAGTTCATGTGAAAAAAAGATTTGCAAGACTGAACACTAAAGAAAAAAAAAATGGAAAACAATGATTGTAGTTTTCCGCGGGTACGGAAAAGTGAAATCATTTTCTAAGATAATAGACATTTGAAGACGGAAGTTCTCTCTCCCTCTCTCTCTCTCTCTCTGAAGGATAATTTAAACAAGCCATTACAACTTTCAGACAAGCGTGTAGGGACAGATGCTCCGGAGAGCCCTTCGTACTGTGGCTCCCAGAAAAGAAACGAAGGACAACTTTGATAATACCCGAAACTTCCTTCAGAATGAAATACAAAAAAAAACTTAATTCTCCTAAGAGAAACATTTGATTGAAACTGGAATATGAAATTTAGGCCAAAGGCGAAGTGCTGGGACCTAAGAGGTCACTCAGCGCTGAGAATAATGTTGAACCAATGTTAGGAGAGGGTGGAAAATAAGGTGGGAGAAAGGGAATATGAGTGAAGGTATAGTAAAAGGAATGAAAGGGGTTACAGCTAGGAACCGAAGGGACGCTGCCAAGAACCTTAGGCAATGCCTGCAGTGTACCGTGTGTGATGCACTGACGGCACTACCAGCAGCTGGGAGATTACTTGATGTCATGGACATCTTACACCAGCTTTCTGTTGCCCAGAGACTTCTTCATTTTGCAGTAAATCAAGACTTCTTACCTTCGTCTCTAGATTTCTCTCTTTCTAGCTAAATCTCTCAGAAAAGTGACGTCTTACTCTGACATCTCTTCAAGGGCACCGAGAACCGTGTTCTTCAAGCCAATGTCCACCAGTAACGAAGCTGTTTGGCTTTACAAGATGTTAGATCTTTCTTAAGGAACACCATTCACATTAAATTAACATCTAATACCAATATTTCCACATGGGATCCACACGCTTCATATGATAAACGCCTCGCTATGTTATCTTTAAGTGTAGATGACAGCTTATCAATCAAAAACGTCTGTACGCTTCTTCACCAGGAAAGTACAACCCCACTTGACTGTAGTGCGCTAGAGACATAAATATTAATTAAGTATATTTGCATAATCTAATACCTTCAAAGCAAAAGCAGAAAATGGAAAAACACACGACACCACAACCGATACTAATTTAAAAATTACAAGACGGCAAAACTGAACGTGACCTGACGACATGAATTAGGCAAATTTCATGCATAAAAAAAATTGCTTAGTGTGCACTCTTTAATATTCCAACCTCTCTTTCAGTAGTAATTCTTAAACATCAGTTCATTAACTGCTATCGGAAATGGTAAGTGAGAGACGCCCTATCGTCATTTCATCCGGTCGTTCAAATCATTATCACCATTTTCTTTTTCTTTTTTTTTAACTGGTGTATTGCATTTCCATCTCCTACGTTTCTTGACTCATTTTCTAATAATTGTATTCCAGGGTTCAATACTATGTTCCGTTAGCATATATCTGCAGTCTTCCCTTCGTTTTATTCGGAAATTAAGATGGATGGAATTGAATAAGCATCTTACCATCGACATTAGAAATCGAATAAGTTCCCTTTGATGAACGGAGTTCATTTCACATTCTTCTAACGATACTTGTAGTTGCAAAGTTTACCAAAAACTTATAGTATCTTTAAAGCTATATACACTTTGGTATACTGTAATATAAGAAACACCTATGATAATTTTTTCACTAATCTTACAAAAAGCATTTTTATACTTAATATATATATATATATTTAGCTACAAATAACCCATTGATACCGAATTCAGTATAACCTGGGAACAACATATCTAAAGGTAAATAGATAATTCTGATTCGTGTAACTAACCTGACCAGGATTCGAACCTACGTCTTTTTGGTTAGAGCATGGGTGTTTTAGGTCATTTTCCCATGCCCATACCCAAAAGAGCATAAGTTTAGAGTCTGGTCAGGATACATGCACTTATCATACATAATTCTTTTTGGGTGCAAGTATTGCGAAGGTGTATTGAATCCATAATTAACGGATATTTGTGGATAAATATTTGATTGGAAAACATATTCAAACCTATCGCAATATATAAATATATATATATACTGTATGTATATATACATACATATATATATACATATATATATACATACATACATATATATATATACATAAATATATATGTATATATATATACATGCACACATACAAACGTACCCAAACATACACACAGCTCGCACGACTATTTTGCTAGCAAATAGTCTATCACATCTGCTGCGTCACGCCTGAAAATTCATCCTGAGGTAGGGTATTGATTTTCAATCCTTCTCTAATTTACCAATAGATGGCATCACGTGACAGTCGGCTTCAGACGAGGAGCTGAAGGAGGAGAATGATCGTCCCGCATCGTCATTCATGCATTTCGGTCTCAAGAGTCTCCCGATTTTATTTGCTCGGTGAAATAACCTAAGTATCAAGTTGGTAGCGACTGATTTTTATCATAAAATTGTTTAATGCTGTTATGATTATTTCTATAAAGGGTATGAATGAAACCTGTGATAGTGTGATGACTGATTTTTATCATAAAATTGTTTAACAGTGTTATGATTATTTCTATAAAGGGTATGAATGAAACCTTATAGTATGACTATTTTTATCATAAAATTGTTTAATACTGTTATGATTATTTCTATAAAGATGAATGAAACCTGTGATAGTGTGATGACTGATTTTTATCATAAAACAATATTGTTATGATTATTACTACAGAGGATATGAATGAAACTTGTGATAGTGTGATGACTGATTTTTATCATAAAACTATTTAATACTGTTATGATTATTTCTATAAAGGGTATGAATGAAACTTGTGATAGTGTGATGACTGATTTTTATCATAATATTGTTTAATACTGTTATGATTATTTCTATAAAGGGTATGAATGATACTTGGGATAGTGAGAGAAATTATAGCTATTCCCTACCGAAATCTTAGCCTCACAAGATTACCAGGCATCTGGGATTTACAATCATACAATATTCAGAGTTTTATATTCCCATGTGAGCGATACCAGACGAAAATAGAAAGGTCCCCTTTTTCATTCCTCTTTTCAATACGATATTAAGTGTACAACGACCTCCCCAGCAGATGTCTTGGTCTTTCTTCACACGTATTCCTCCCTTCGCCCTTATTTTGCGAGCCTTTTCGCGTTTCCTGAATACTACACGACTTTGTAAATCAACCAGCCTTTCCCCCTACATGACCAAACCATCGCTAAATGGTCTGATTTACCTTGGACCTGCTTGAAGCCTGTTGCCACGATGTATTACTCTTTCGAGTTTTCTTACTCTTCGTCTATTACAGAAAATTATATTTCAATTCTACTGTTTACATTTATATTTTATGCACAGTGAGCCATGAAACTTCTGTGTTGAAGAACTGTCTCAGCAATTCCTTCATGTGGCTTATTTTCCTTATGGACACTTTTCATATTTTCCAGAACTTGAATAACTTTCTTTATTAACCACTTCGCAATTTTTCGTGTTGCCATCACCTGCAACATTTACTTCTCCTTTCTTCCCCCATCCATTCCTAAGTCACCACTTTCTTACCTTCTATTATCCTTACTAACATTCACTTCAACTCCCTCCTCTTAAAAATTCTTTCCACTTCTCAACATCAGTCTCTGCCACTTCTTTTTGTTAACAACATTGAATACCTTTTCTTCCACAAAAGGTCATCCATTCTACTCTCCCTTTAAAACCTGTCTTATCAAGGGTTCGATTATATTTCTGCTTTTCACACGACTTAACTCTCGCGCCATTCATAAAATTATTATTGGGTCAAAGACCTGCTTCTGCAGCAAATAAGCCACTGCAAATTCTTAGATGAAATTTTGCTGCAGCTCCTCACTTGTAACATATTCTCAAACTCTGCACTTTGCATCTTTATAACCTTCTCTAAGATCATATGTGTCATACACAGTTTATTTTCCTGCGATCCGAAACATCTGACAATTGCTTCACAAGTAACGCGTTCTGCACACCCTCATTTCTACATAAACAAAGGCTGTTTTGCCCTATGAAACTGCCTGGCATCTTTTTGTTGTTGTTGAAAACCTACCCAGAAATAAATTATTACCCAAGTGAGGTTTCAATGCTGCCAAAAAATATGCTAATGCATTTCCTTTCTTGAATAAGAACAATCGTGCCTCTTATGACGAGACAGTCTGGATGAAATACGGCACGATGAAAGTTCAGCACTTCAGAAGCGCAGAGCAAGAGTGCTCACCACACAACAGCTGTTACAAAGCGAAGTCTCATATATGCAATAAGAAAGAAAAATCTGTTTTACATCCGCTCGAGAACAATACCCAATGTGGTATGCAATACCCAATGTGGTATGCAAAGAAAATTCTTTGCGAGAATGTGAAAGCTACACACAAATCTAAAGATCTAAAGGAACTGCTTATTAAAATTAGTGGTACCTAGAGAACATACCCCCTTTCTTAAAAACAGATTTTACGTGGCCTATAATCTTAAGGTACTACTTTTGGAAGCCAAAAATACTGATGTACATGAAAGGCTTAGTTCCTGATTTTCAAAAACTATTGAAACGACGGGGAATATTTGATAAAGAAATTTATCTTGAAATTATTAGAAAAGGAGTAGATTTCATCTACATCATTATGCAAGGTAAAGAGAAATTCATACTGAGCTTCTGAACACAGCTGGGCAGTAAAGGGTGAGAGCTCTTGTGAAGAGTAGAATCATCTGCATATAATGAATAGACCAATAACGAAGAGGCTAAAAGGTGGAAAATAACACACCTTGAAGACACCATTGCACAAATGAACAGAGGGCGATAGAGCACTGTCAGCCTTAGTACACACAGACCTGAGAGAGAGAGAGAGAGAGAGAGAGAGAGAGAGAGAGAGAGAGGTAACAACGGGCATACCTCGTTTTGTACCGTGTGTCTGACAAACAATAGCCAGCAATTTCGCATCCTTGGCTGCTCTAATGCTGCACTACATCCAGACCGTTCATTTTTCATCGGCAAACATATACAACCGACTAAATCAATATTGTTAGAGTCGGTCCCATTACTTTTTTCGAGCGACTGGACATCGACAAATGTTTACCCCTCTCGTTCTTCCTAATAAAGCTTATCCATTAGCTTTCAAATAAAGTATCTGAGTTCTCTGAAAGGTACTGGTATTTGGTAAACAATATTTAGCCGTTTAGTACATTTATATCCATAGAAACTTTGAAGAATATGTTGTGCTTTGATATGGTTTAGGTCAGAAGTTTACAAAATGTACAGAGGTTCATATGTTTGCTGCATACTTGCTCTTCCTATATTTACTATGCATTGATAGGTGTGGAAAATGCACTTACCATCACATATGCATTTGTTACAACCACCACGAGCAGAAAATAAAAAAATATATAAATAAAATAAATAAATAAATGAGAGTAAATATCAAAGCCAAGAAAGCAACTCTCATTATTTTGCTGAAGAGATGACTCGTGAAATTATCGTCATATTAAATTTTCATGTAAATTTCCGATACAACTTGGATAACATTTACAAGTGACATATTTTGTTTTTACTGGAAGGAAAAAATAAAGGAAAATAACAGTAAGCAGGTATTATGCATCACACCTTTTGAATTCGTGGGAGATCCAGGGATTTAGTCCGGCGGTCATTTCAAAAGATATTTCGAATAAAATCATAAGATTTTAGTACAATTTTGCGGTCGCCCATTAGATACAATCGTTTATTACACTAGTATATATACATATATATTATATATATATAACAAAAATACAAAATCAGGTCCTTCTATTACGATTGTTTTATTTTCTATAATTGTCTGAATATTCTTTACATTTATCAACTGAAGTTACAGTGAGGTGTATGTATATATATATATATATATATATATATATATATATATATATATATATATATATATATATATATATATATATATATATATATATATATATATATATACATACATACATACACATACATATATAAATATATATACGTATATATTCATATATGTTTATACATGTATATATACATACATGCATACCTTGAAAACGCACATTAATATAAAAACTCAACAAGTGACAAAACACACAGAATAAGACCAGCACTTTCTATAAGCAGCTATCTCCCTCTTTTTTTTTTTCTCTCTCTCTCTCTCTTTACTATGCTATTGTCTTTTTATACAGCAAAAGAAAAAATCAAAAGGGCCCAAATCCGCAGGTAATGTCCGCTGATTCAATTGTGCCGAGTAAATTCCCTTTGGTCAGAATCAAAAAAACAGTCCAGAGACCAGTTTTATCCTGAGAGGGATCATTCATTTGTGAACTCTTGCGTAATTGTAGTATAATGGGAGGTTTTTATTTCTCTTAATGCCTGTTACAGCGCGCGGAATATATTTCGGACGGAAATCTAAAATTTAAATAAGCCGTGTCCATTCGGACGCAGCCGTGGATAATGTGTTGAGATGATACGACATTGTGATTTAAATCACGGGTATCGTGCGCGGTGTGTGAATATCTGATTAACAGTTATGAAATCTGCAAATATTCCACAGACAAAAGTGATGTTGTACTACAGCCGCTATTCATGTTCTGTGGAGTTAAAACTTACAGAAACATTCTAAATTTACAGAAGTTCAGTGTGAGAACGGAAAATGATTTATTGTATAACTCCTGGTGAAATATCAGCGGATATCAGATTCAGTTAAGATGAATAAAGGAAATAAAAAAATAGCTAACAGCATGAAGAAATCCCTATCAAATGCCCAAAGAAATACGTACAAAAGACATAAATCATATATATATATATATATATATATATATATATATATATATATATATATATATATATATATATATATATATATATATATAAACAAAAAGTATTTTAAATGTATTACAGGGATATAGAGGAGCATTGCCTTCCGGTTCTGAGCAAGTATCTAGGAACAAAGTTGCTAGCCCATGAATACATGTATATAAGGAAAACTGTTAAAATATAATTTATACATCACATTTACAGCATTACCAAAGCACAATTATTGATCCAGTGACAATAAAGATTAACGATAACTACCTTGAACCTCACATACATGACTATAATAACCGTAAGTGAAAGTGGAAAACGCAAACGAAAATCGAGCAAACCACTCTTCTGAGCGAAACATTCGACCACCCACGCTCACCCCAGTCACACGGACAGTTAGAACGTGAATGATGGGTCCTACCGATGGGCTATCGGGCCGGCACTTCGTCATGAAACGGGAAAACAATTCCCCGAGCCGTGGCGCAGCCGTGGGCCGAAGAAAATGGTAATTTTTCGTCATTACAGCCGGCCCTAAATCTCGCGGATTACATTACCGGGATTGATTTTTGCAAGACCCGGTCGCGCGCAGCCTGTGTTTTGGATTCTAATAGCGAATTAGACCTGGGGAATGGCCTCGTTCCTGCAGATTGTAATGGATGTCATTGAAAAGCCCGATCTGATTCGAATATCTGTTTTTCTTTTCCAGTGAGCTGTCCGTCCGCCAGTGATGGGTTTCCAGTGCTTTATTAGAGATGTATATTTTACTTTCCTTTATAATTGCAACTCAGTGACTAAAATAATTCCAGAACGATACGTTTCTATATTGGTTTGTGGTATTCAGATCAAACTGTTAGAAAACGCAATAGTTCAGTATTAATGCTCTGCAATTGTGCAAGAATTCTTAAATGGAATTTCTAAATTTCTATTTTTTCTTCATAAAGTCCCTGTTTTGAGTTGATGTTTGGTTTTAAATGTTAACCTTCGCAAATAGGCATTCATAAATCTTTTTTGGGTTTTATCACGTATGTACTTTTTCATGAACGTATTTTTAGCTTATACCCTCCATCCAATTTAAAACGAATATGGCCCCCTTGGTCAAGATTAGGTTAGAAGGGAATGTTAGGTTAGGTTAGGTTAGAATACATCCCAGCTGGCAGCGACCAGGGGAATAAGGTGTAGTTTTATCGTTAGAGAGAAACTACTGCGTTTGGATTTTAACACCTACATGCATCAGATCCTTGTCAATAAAAGAGGCCACGCGCCATGAACTCTCAACTCCCTAATTCTCCACATTCTTACAGTTTTTCCCACTGCATGTTGACAAAAAACAAAGCAATTCCCTCCTGTCCTTGAGCAACAGTTTGACAGAATTTTAATGAGATTAAAGGGACCTCACGGGGCCTTGAGGAATGTTTGTATGCTAATGCGAGATTAAGGTAAGGCGCCTCCGTTCCGAGGCTAATATATGGTTGCAATTTAATGTGACATACGGGTACACCTGAGACTCAGACGCTTGTTTGTGTCAGAAAAGGTAACGAGGGGTGTTGGTGTTTACAGTGCGCCCATTATACGTAGATGGAACATGTAGGGGAATTAATAACGTTTTGGGGTTAATATGGCATGGATATTTTTTATTGCAGAAGAAAAATATCCCAAATATCCATAGAACTGTAATGAAGGAAAAAAGGTTTAGGAGACAAAAATTTTACGGTTATTAAAATAATTTTATCATTTTTTTTTTCATTGTACTGTTTACATTTTTAAAAGAAAAACACAGGCCTTAAGGGCATAATCTACACTTATAATAAAAGAAAAGACGTTAAACTGGCCCATATTCAAATGAGAGAAACCCCGATGATTATGCCCTAAGAGTAAAAGGACTACATGACCTGCGTTTATCTCCCGTTTGCCGTCAGGTCAGGTCACACTCCGGAAAACTTATTTGCTGATAACATAAAAGGTCAGGTTACTTTCATGCATAACACTCTCGTGCTAATGGGACTTTCATGCACTTGAAAGTGTTTCGTGTTTGCTTGTGAATTATGTGCTTGAAAATAAAATGTTGCAGTCATCTATATAATTTTAATAGTCACCGGCTTATCAAACAGGTTCTCAGTTAATGTTTTATCACAGTTAATGTTTTATCTTACTTCAAAGGTTGAGTAATATGGGCTAGCATACCAGTAAGATATGCAGGGTTACCACTTGTCCATATCTAAATCAGGAGATTGCATGTTTTAACCCACGAGTTAATGAGTTAATGAGTTAATTCCCTTGTTCTGAGAGAGAGAGAGAGAGAGAGAGAGAGAGAGAGAGAGAGAGAGAGAGAGAGAGATCGAACTCTTTCAAATTCTAGCATTCTCGTTCATGGTATACAGTTTTGGTCAAGGTCACTGTGTGTGTGTGTGTGAGAGAGAGAGAGAGAGAGAGAGAGAGAGAGAGAGATATCGAACTCTTTCAAACTCTAGCATTCTCGTCCACGGTATACGTTTTTGGTCAAGGTCACTGAGAGAGAGAGAGAGAGAGAGAGAGAGAGAGAGAGAGAGAGAGAGAGAGAGAGAGAGAGAGAGGGCATTTAGCCAAGCTGTCACTAGCTTTCAGCTGTTGATACTTCCATGCACAACGAGGCAGAGCAAACCACGCCTACTCTCATGGAAATGAAGACAAGATGAACACCACTGCTTATGAGACCAACACCTGCCAGCAAGTTAATGAAGGGTACAGGTGTGTAATTCCGTTCCTTGGTTTAATCTGTGAACGTGAGCTGCCGCGAGAGAGTAGCTATTGTCTGCCTGCATATCTCTGCGACAAACGTGATTATCACCTGGTTTATGGTCTGGTCCGTTTGCGAGAGAAAATATGGTATTTGGCATTCGTTAATGAAAGAAGGTAATTCATAAAATGTACGTGCCTTCATGTTGATGATTTGCACGGATTCATACCAGTAAGTTCGGGTTAATGATCTGTTTCTATGCAAATGAGAGAGAGAGAGAGAGAGAGAGAGAGAGAGAGAGAGAGAGAGAGAGAGAGAGAGAGAGAGAGAGAGAGAGAGAGAGGTTGACTGGCTACGTTTAGGCTAACGAGACAATTACTCAGTCCTATGGTTAATATTTACCTGTAAGATAAAGAGAGAAAGGGCTAATGTTTGGAGGTATGTTAATAAGAAAAATATATCTCTAGAGTTCTGGCGTATTTCAAGTTTTCAGAATCTAATGTATCTTCGTAGAATAGATTACAGAACAGACTACAGAATTTGGGCCAAAAGCCAAGCGCTGGGACCTACGAGGTCAATCAACGCGCTGAAAGGAAATTGACAGTAAGAAGGTCTGAAAGGTGTAACAGGAGGAAAACCTCAAAGCAGTTGCACTATGAATCAATTGTTAGAGAGGTTGGAAAGTCAGAAGGAAGAGATCATGAACGGAGGTACATTAAAACGACTCAAAAAGGTTGCAGCTAAGGGCCGAAGGGAAGCTACAAAGACCCATAATTAATGCCTACAGTGCACCACATGAGGCGAGCTGACGGCGCAAAACACGCCCCTACAGGAGACTCAGAAATATAGACTTTACCAGTCCTTGAATTCTGAGGAGAAAACTGAAGCGATCTTAAGCATGTTAATCAAAGACAACAGGTACTATAACTGTGGCTGCTAATTTCCAGTTTGTCCTGGAGTTAATGAGAGAATAATCACACCTATTTGGTCGTATGCAAATGAGGACAAAGTTATTACAACTTCTGGACTGAGGCTAACCTTAATTCAAGTGGTCATGAAAGGCATCAGTGTACCAATTTATATATATATATATATATATATATATATATATATATATATATATATATATATATATATATATATATATGGAGACGTATACATTTAGAAATGTAACATAGGATATAAATCCTAACTTATTTCAGGTACACATCCTTTAGTATTACCCAAGGGGTCTTCATCAGTGTTCTTTTCCTTGTAACAATCGTAATGAAAAAAAGCACCTATAAAGACCTCTCCCAGCAATACGAAAGAGTGTATATATCAAACAAATTTTACATAGGTTAAACTGGAAAACTGTTAATGAAAAAACCACGCCATTATCTGGACATATGCCGAAGAGATAGCTTACTGTAATAATACTCTGGAATGAAATATCATTAAATCCAAATTTAGAACAGAAAGCCTTAGTCCGAATAAAAATATCAGCATTAGAGCGACTTAATCGCGATCACCTTATTTCAAAATCAAATCATGCAAAGTGTATACATTTTAAGGAAGGCAGTTGACCTGAGACTTAAGCGCCCGGGCGTGACCTCACCTGCACGGCAAAACAAGAAAGTTTGTTAACGAAGCTCTGACCTCTGTCCCAAATGAGGTGGCAACTCCCTGGACTCCTTTTTCCCTCGTCAGGCGTGAATATTTTTCAGGCGTGAATATTTTTCAGGTGTGAATATTTTCTTCAACCGTCTGTGCGTTCGTTTGTGCATTCACCCTAACTTATATAATGGAAACTTCTACCATTAGGTATCAGTCCCTTTGTAGTTGTCTTGGTAAAACATAGACGAAACCAGTCAGGGTTTATACCATTTTTGCCAGTGGTACAATACATATATACATCAAATGCTCCCAGTGATTTCAAACATACACACACGCATCTCTCTCTCTCTCTCTCTCTCTCTCTCTCTCTCTCTCTCTCTCTCTCTCTCTCTCTCTCTCTCTCTCTATATATATATATATATATATATATATATATATATGCATATATTTGTTATGTATATATGAATATGTATATATATATATATATATATATATATATATATATATATATATATATAATATTGTACCAGTGGTACAATACATATATATACATCAAATGCTCCCAGTGATTTCAAACACACACACACACACACACACACACACACACACACACACACACACGCACATCTCTCTCTCTCTCTCTCTCTCTCTCTCTCTCTCTCTCTATATATATATATATATATATATATATATATATATATATATATATATATATATATATATGTATGATATATATACATATATATGTTTATTTATATTTATAGCTTACTATCATTGCTATTATATATATAGCAAGGATAGTAAGCTATAAATAAACAGATACACCTCACCATACACCTCAAAAGCATTCAAATCATCAACAGTATAGTTATCCAGTCTGACCACAACCCAACGAAGACTTCCCAGAGCGTAAATGAAACGCCGACCCACTCCCTGCAGCGCATGCGCCCAACGCACTCCAGTAATCTGGAGGAAATCCATTCCCTTAACCGGAGGATTTATAGTACTGTAATGTTTCATCGGTTGCTTAAAGCATACGAAAGCACCAGGCATCAACGCGAGCTTATGCACTAAAGTCAAAGGTCGCCACCAGAGTGTGGGAGAAGAGGAAAATAGCAAATCTGCGCCCTGAGAGAGAGAGAGAGAGAGAGAGAGAGAGAGAGAGAGAGAGAGAGAGAGAGAGAGAGAGAGAGAGAGAGAGAGAGAGAGAGAGGATATTACACTCGCAGCAAGACCCCGGTGTCATCGTAAAGAATTTTCAGATGTAAATGACAGCACGGTTCTGCTACAGCGAGGCCTAGGCGATGAGCATTTCCTTAATTTTCGGAACGCCTCGATTTCCACGAAGTTATGCGGGTAGCATGCGTTCTCAAAATGAAACTTGTGCCTCTGTTAATAAGAGGTATGTCACGTAAAGTAATAAGAAGAACTGTTCTTATTATTTTAGAAACGTTACAGAATTTGGAAAACCGATGATTTCTGGAACTTACTCTGGTATAGGTAGATTTCGATGAGCAAAACGTCTACAGTAATTAATGAATCGTTGCCTTTCATAAAATATGGGCAAAACTGACCCAAAACATATGTTTTGAATAACTGATTTATACACACATACTTACATAAGCATGAAAGTATGTATGTATATGTTACGAATAGCGCAATAATGGCCCTGGCAGTATGCAAACCTCCTCTAGACAATGTGCGAGTTTCATACTGGTCCAAAACAATTTGGTTAACGTGGTCAGTTGATCGTTTTTCAAAGTTTATGTGCTCTCTCTCTCTCTCTCTCTCTCTCTCTCTCTCTCTCTCTCTCTCTCTCTCTCTCTCTCTACTGGCTTAGCAAGGACTTTCTGAGGTAAGTTTTGATATAAAATCGTGGATACAACCATTTTCTTCTTACAATTTTCCAGTTAACACTGAACAAAAGTGATTTATTCAAGTTAGGGCATCAATAACACATATCGCCGTTGTGTTTAGTGTCCCTAAGCTCATGAGGCATCTAGTTCACCAGTGTTTAGCTTAAGAACAGAAAATGGCTCACGTCATTAATGTGAAAAAAAAAAAAAAAAAAAAAGAATTTCCAGTTTTAAAGCCTTCCCTCTCGAGAGGAAGATTTGTATTATACCACCTTTCATCCTGTACGATACGTACCATTAGTAAGCCATACGCACGTAGTACAGAACCGCCCTAATGTCCCGAGCCACATACTGATGGTGTGAAGTTACAAGGGTAACTTTCAAGCCGACACATTATGTAGATGTTACTTCATCGGCAACATCCCGTCAACGCCGTTCAAGTTACTACCCAAAGGACTTGTACGTGTTTAGAGCTTTTGATTCCAATGCTCATGGTTTTAAAAGGTTGTATCACTACTTGGAATCTGCAGGTATCGTTACGTTAAACTTACGACTTACTTTAAGTTTATATATTTCTTTAATCATCTTCATTTACTTCTTTATTTATTATATTTACTGGTGCCAAAGGCTATCGGCAGTGTGACACCACCTCAAGTTCAAGAACGCCCATACGCTACTACAAGATGCCATGCTCAGTTGCCTTAATCTATCTGACGAATTCATTTTTCATTTGCCGTTTTTTTTATTTATATTGATCCTGTTATTTTCACTTGTATTTTAATAAACTCCTCATCCCTTAGCTTAGTTTTTCTCTTTTTCACGCACAGGCATGAAAATCTAAGAAAGCTTGCTTATTAAATTAAGTCAGTTTGGCTTCTTCCATACATTTTCATTATCTACTATTATTATCATGACTACAAGAAAACAAAACCTCACAAAAAAATTAGAGACAAATCTACCATTTCCCAGACTCGACGCCATCCGCTGAACTTCCCGGGTACACAAACTTTTCCATAGGTTATCATCTAATACACAACGCAATCAAAAGGACTCGAAACCTATCAAGAAGAAGCTGCAGCGTCCCAGTCTTTAATTGTCGTGGTTTAAGGTTTTTCTCTTAAAGAGGGGCAGCCCTGCGTGCTAAAGGCCACAGCTGGTCTTTGGTTTGAAAGAGGGACAACAACAACCATTCGATCCTGCTGTGGCAACCAAATTATGCGCACACCAAGAGCAGTAAAGCTCAATGGAGCCACTCATTCATTCACAATACAGTGGGCATGACCAAATTTGGGGCTGCAGATTCATTCTGTACTATACTCCTTAACATGTTACAATAGCCTCCAGGTACCTTCTACCGAAAACAGAAATGTTCTGTATTTATAATACAAGTAATGTAGTATTAACTGTATTTTTTTTTCAGTAAATGTTATCAATATACGCAGAAAAAGAAACCCAAATACAAATACGACAGAATTAGAATTAGCGAAGTAATGCAATAATTCTTCATTTCATTCAGCTAAAAGTGTCCACATAAAAAAAAAAAAAACTCAAGAATGAAACGTTGAGAATAAACGAATAAAAAATGGAATAACTAACGAACTTATGAACAGACAAAGCAAAAAATCACGGGAATATAAAGAAGGGTTACGTTGAAAAATTAAATATTCCTATTCCTAGCTGATGTGGAATAACATTCCATAACACAAAACCCCATAAGTTCATATTTCCGTTGTGTGGGATACATATTATGTGGCCTGAATTTTTCTCGAGATACATAAACATAAATTCCCTTTCCCCAGCATCTATTAGAATACAAACACGCGAGATAGCTAATGGGCTGTGCCGCGTTCACTCGCCTAGAAATGCTAACAAGATAAAGATACGTCTGCGAAGGAAAACGGAAAACTTTTTTTTTTTTTGAGGGGAGGGGGTTTGTTTCAGACCTCGAGAAAAACAGATAATAAATACGAATTGAAAAATGTGAATTTTGCAAGATAATCCTTCTGGCGTTTTGAAAATGATAACCTTGAGTTATTTCTCATTTCCTTTTCTTAAAGGCACCTTAATATGAGTTGGGTTACCTGGAAAAAAGAGAGAAATTCATCTGGCATGACAAATGTACACTATATATTCAGGTCTTCATATACATAAAGATAAGCACCTGCGTGTTCCATTGATACCGAGGTACAATAAAGAAGACATTCAAGGGTAAGGAATTCCGAGGAATATCTTTTATGGAATCTATTCTGGCATTCGGAGAAACCCAATAAGATCTATCATCTTCCGGGCGCGGTATTTCTTTATAGAACAGCATTTAGATCTGTGAGCAAACCTTCGGAGACCATCCTTGGAATACTGCTTCGGTTTCAAAGCAGGTTGTGCTCTTTTCACAACTTCGAGTTTATCCTTGGTTCTGCTGAACCACAGGTTTTTCTGAAGAGCTTCTTTCTCCTTCAGAGTCAGCGTTTGCACTTCTACGTATGTGCTTTATGCCCTTCCCTTCAAATTGTGTTTAAATATTTGTCGTGTCTTTATCCATAAAACTAATTTAGGTCGTTCTATACAAACACAGAAAAATGAATACTGATGAACACAAAGTCCTCTAGTTTAAGAAAGTCTACGTTTCTCTTTTGTAGTCAATAGTCCTTTTAGCTGCTAGGCAGGACAGACAGAAACACGGAAAAATATTTTTTCACAAGCAATCCTTGCAAAATCACGTCTTTCCGAAAACAGATTTTTCTGAGTGCAAACTGCAAAAGAAAAAGTAAACAGTACAAATGTAAAGAAATAAATGATATGGGGGAATCCATGCAGGAACTATAACCCCAAAGAACAAGCAGCAATAAAAGTATACTTACTAAACGATTTTTTTTTAGCAAATACTCGGCTACGATAGTGAGTAGGCTATGGGTCTATTTCAGCCCTAGTAAAATTGATCTGAATTCGACTGATGTACCAATGTAACAGAGGGAATAAACATGTATCCTTCTCAATGGAGAAGTGGTTAACGTTAACTTCATTCTGATATACTGAGTGCAGGTTCGAATCCTGCTATGGAAGCCAGAATGTCTTCGTTTGGGTTTTAGGTTTTGAAATCACAAAATATCCAAACAAGTAATGAAATGCGCCGAAGTTTCTTCGGCTTAATCGAGTTTTCTGTACAGCCGCTACAGCGTTTAATCAAGGCCACCGAAAATAGATGTATCTTTTGGTGGTCTCGGTATAGTGCTGTATGAGCCGAGGTGGTGGCATATTCTACATCGTTGCCAGACGCACGATCATGGTTAACTTTAACCTTAAATAAAATAAAAACTATTGAGGCCAGAGGGCTGCAATTTGGTATGTTTGATGATTGGAGGGTGGATGATCAACATATCAATTTGCAGCCCTCTAGCCTCAGGAGTTTTTAAGATCTGAGGGCGGACAGAAAAAAGTGCGGACGGGCAGAAAACTAAAAGTGAGAAGACCGGTGGATTCGGTGTCCTGATGATAGAAACAGATTAACGGCTGAAACAGCTGTAGACAGAGGAAAATTTTTTTATTTTCCTCTATATAATCGGAGCTCCTAAAGAAACGTAAAATAAATTAATCGTTAATATCTGGCAAACATTTGGAATGCAATCTCTCTCCAGAACTTTTCAAACAAAAAAGGTAAAGAACACAAGGAAGTTATAATCCCAAGAAAATAACTGTAACAGATGAAGAAGATAATTGAAATTTCTTCCTAATTAACCGTTTTTCAATTTTAATGAACATTTCTTTAGTATTTACTGCCTACGTCGTCGGGTGCTGGGAGAATACAAATGACCTTATTATATGTTTATTTCCTAAATATATACGAAACGAAATCAATTGCCATCCTCTCTCTCTCTCTCTCTCTCTCTCTCTCTCTCTCTCTCTCTCCGGCCTTATAAGCGCACTCCATTAATCAGCGGCAACCTCGCTCACCAGAGCTTATGTTTATTGCACAATCTTCCTTTCGCCACCGAGGGAAGATATGAGTAATATTACGACCATTTCGAGCCTGAACGATCTTTGGGGACTTGTCAGCAGGGAGGATGGAAGGTAATTTCCCCTAAGCAATTACGAATACCTTAGATGATAAACATAAACAATAAGTTCTCGTAGGTACGGCACCTCTCACGAAGCGACGCACCAAATGCACTTAAGGAAGGATAAACAGAGGCGGGAACAGAATCAAGCGCAAGAATGATTGATTGATTGATTAATTGTGGGTTATCTGGCGTCACAACTACCAGGGTCACCGACGCATGCAGGGTCTAGGGTATCCCGGTGGACGAGATGTGAAAACGATGGGTGTTAAACTATTTTAATAATGATAATAATGATAGGAGCTGAATAATATAGTGATAACAATAGGCACTGGAAAAATGTGTCAATGGTAGGCACTGAAAGAAAACGTGACAATGGTAGGCACTCAAAAAACCTGACAATGGTAGGCACTTAAACAAATGACAAAGGTAGGCACTGGAAAAAAATGTGCCAATGGTAGGCACTGAAAAAATGTGACAATGGTAGGCAATGAAAAAATGTGACAATGGCAGGCAATGAAAAAATGTGACAATGGTAGGCACTTTAACAGAATGTGACAAAAGTAGCACTGGAAAAAAAATGTCAATGGTAGGCACTGAAACAAAATGTGACAATGGTAGGCACTGAAACAAAATGTGACGATGGTAGGCACTCAAAAAAATATGACAATGGTAGAACTGAAACAAAATGCGACAATGGTAGGCAAAAAGAAAATCCAAGTTAACCAGACAGATAAAAATGTATGGATGACAGCAAGGACCGCTTCAACTCAAGGTCTTCACATGTAAAGGACAAATAAACATGTGCAATTAGCAGAAATGAAATAGAGAAACACAGGTCCAATTAACTGAGGGTCTCAAGTTTACTCAACGCAATATATCAAGTGTGTGTCCTATGGACGTGCAATAACACATTTTCAAATAAATGCATATGCTACCTACACGATAACGTTTATCTATTAGTGTACAAAGATACATTCATAAGTACAGAGTCGTATACACATACACACAAGGTCTCTTTCCCTCTCTGTATGTATATATATGTATGTATGTATGTATATGTATGAACACTCAAAGACGAATGCATGCAATAAACCCCATCAGGTAAATCTCCGTCTCTCAGAATCGCGCGAGTTAAATTTGCTGCTCGTCTCGAGACTTAATTTAGCGCCAAGTTAAAAGCCATTTTGTGTAAGAGACGAGCCGAGGGGCAAAGGACGCCCCATATGGGGTTAACTTCCGAAATCCATGCGCGGGGCCAATTTATGGCCCACAAACGGACCCTTCTCTTCCTTCCTGCCAGAGAGCTTCCTGTATGCACGAGCCTCAACTGTTGAAATCTGGCAAACTTTCTCCGTAGACTTTAACGAGGCGAGCCTCGTCTCTCTCTCTCTCTCTCTCTCTCGGAATAAATCTATTTTCCTCGGATTACTTCGCTGCATTAGAAGACCGGAAGTCATTTGGCTGACTTTGCAACGCATTAGGTGTGAGATGGCTTTGGTTGTCAGTCTGGAAAATGTTTTAATCCATTAGCTGGGCTGACTCGCCGCAAACGATTTTTGTCTCCTGTTAACGATTCTGGGCACGGGCTTCATAGGAGGATATCCGGACTGACCAAAAAAATATAAATAAATAAAAATAATAAAAAAATAAATAGATAAATAAATAAATCGGATGGTGCAACAAATGGAAATAAAAAATTCCCCAGGAAAAAAAGATGGAATAGTCTGGCGTATCAGTAATGCTTTTTCCTTGCAGTTTCACAAAAATAAATAAATAAATAAATAAATAAATAAATAAATAAAATAAATAAAAATAAAGGAATTCGAAAATCATTATCACAAACTGTAAGAAATGGAGTGAGAATGGAAAAAGACCCTGAACAAAATTATTATCAAAGAACCCCTGCAAAAGCAAGAAAAAATTATGTAATGGAGTATGCTGAGATATGCTCATGGATTCTCGGAGCCTGTGGAAAGAGAAGGGAATTGTGTGTGTGAGAGAGAGAGAGAGAGAGAGAGAGAGAGAGAGAGAGAGAGAGAGAGAGAGAGAGAGAGAGAGAGAGAGAGAGAGAGAGAGAGAGAGAGAAGGGGAGCGTAAAGATATTTTAAAGCAAATAAAAGATTCTCATGAAGCTAAAAATATAAACTAAAATATAGCTTTAGTAGAAATAATAAAATCTAAAAAAATAATGAATATTACTATCTACTTATTCAACGGAAATTTTAGCTTAGCAACGGGGAAAAATGCAAAATAAATAATAATAATAATAATAATAATAATAATAATAATAATAATAATAATAATAATAATAATAATAATAATAATAATAACACAGCGTCTTTCATGGTAAAAAAAAAATTAATAATATTAGGAACACGGTATTTTTCATCTCAACAACGGCAACTTCCTGCAAATACCTTGGTTTAGTGACGTGTAACTGATGAAAAAGGGAATCTGATGTCAGCTTAAATGACTTCACAGCGCGGCCTTGGGAATTGGATGACCTCCTGGGCCGTAAAAGTCAAATAAGGGCAGCCTCTGACGGAGACCTCTCTGCCAGCAACACGAATAACTTGCAACAGAGGCTCCGTCCCTCACATAATAAACCCGGCAACAACGCATTGCTTGCTGTCGTATGCCGTTGCTTTGCAGTGAAAAAAAAAAAAAAAAAGTCTTTCTAAAATCTCATTAGAAAAAATAGGACGTAATAGTTTTTTTTTTGTATGAAATGGTATGTAAAATAAAATTTATAAAAATGCGGAGAATAATAGAATTCCCTCAGTATTTAGAATGAATTCCAAGGCAATGATTACTAATGACTATGAAATGTTTTTTTTCTGTTTTGGTGAAGACGAAGAAGAGAATTACTGCCAAGTATCAGCAGCCATTGTCTTGTTCCCCCTGATCCCAGGGTGGGTGCAGAAGGGGTTTGGGCCATGACATATCCTTTGCCTCTGCTACTCATCAGTAACTCAAAATCTTGAAATTTCAAACTATACGAACGCCCTATTTAAAATTAGTGATATACGGAGTACTATTAACTTAAAAATCAGACAATCTTTAATAACAAATACCCGAAGATAGTGTTAATTCCGTCGCAATTCCAAGCGTTGCTATGAGAATTTTCTATGAGAATCTTCCCCTCATATTCTTCCCGAAAGCTATGGCTGGATGAGGTCCCAGCTGCTAAATATAAATACTGCAACGACGCCGGAGCGAATTTCGAGGGAGGAAAGATTTTGGTCGGGGAACTTGATGTATTTTTTTTTTTTTTTCGCCGCGGACGCAATACTTGTCTCCGAGGGACTGTCAGCTTTTTCCTAAACTTCTGGGGGCGCCGCCATTTTCTTGCCCGCGCTGAACGTCAGGAGGGCGCTCTCGAAAATCACGAGAGGGCGAGAAAAGCAAGGCTTGATTAATGGTGGGCGTTCAGTGTGTTCGCTTAACCAGAGAGGGTAGAGTGTTGCATATTTAAATTTAGTGTCATCATTGTATTCGTTGAATCAGAGCGACAAAGGCGTTATATATTAAAATTTATGTTATTTTTTTTTTGCGTGCGTCATTTCCAAATACAAGAAACAGCCATTGAATCTCATTCAAAATTAACCATCGTCTATATCAAAAGCTAGAAAAAAATTAATTTTTATATAATTTTACTCTTAATACCACTTGGGACAACAGCACCAATACCAATCAAAATGAACAATCTTTAACACTACCAGTCACAAGAATTGAACAGCTATGTTATTTTACATCTGTGTATGTATACAAGTATGCATGTATGTATTCACATACTACACAGTGAACTTAGTAAGAATTTCTTAACCACCAAATAAGGAGAACCGGGCATGACGACCTCTAGGAATCCACAGGAAATTGTGAAGGTTCTCAGTAAACTTTCACTGAATTCGACAGAAGCCAGACATCAGGTCATCTAAGTCGTTAAGAGACAGAGTTCGATTTTAAGATAAACAAATAAACCGTTTTTTTTTTTTTTTTGTCTAATTCTCGTTTTTTTTCCGAACTTCTCTGATCTGTCGGTTCGTTAGCGTAGTTTTCTGTTTTCCAAATCAGAAGTTTTGTTCATCTATTTCTTCTAATTTTAGTGTGTGAATACCGATATTTTCTATTTATAGTTCCCCTTCCTCTATAATTGCATTTATAAACATACATAAGATGAATGTTTACCGAAATAAATACTTATTTTGGAGAGTGTCAGTATGTCTGTCTGTCTCTCTACACAAACAAACAAGCATGCACGCACACAGTCATATACACAAACAAACACACACACACTATATATATATATATATATATATATATATATATATATATATGTGTGTGTGTGTTTGTGTGTAAGCAAAAAAATGAATAGCACGCCTGCAAGCAACAAACAAACATGCACACAAACAAGAGAGAGAGAGAGAGAGAGAGAGAGAGAGAGAGAGAGAGAGAGAGAGAGAGAGAGAGCCTTCCGACGTCCTTTAGCATGGGGAGCTCACATAAACATGGCGGTGAAAGCCCTTAACAGCATGAGGGGGAAATTTGCTCCCGGGACCCACAAGAAAATTTAGCGTCGCTTCCTAAGCAGTGTCTTACGAGAAAGAGACAGAATTGGGTTTAATTCACCATACCAAGAGAGGGCACCGTCAAGTCTAGATGCATGGGAGAGGAGGCTTGTGCCCCCTGTCTGTCTGTCTGTCGGTTGCTGGGTTTGTTTCAGTGTCTTATGGACATTCATGCAACAGACTGTTCCAATTTTGCTTATTTGCACCGCAATGACTATGGTAACCGACTCCAAAAACATTTTTCATTGCAAACAATTTGATTTAACAAGAAAATAATAAGCAATATTGCTATCTCATCTATGAAAAGTGCAAACAGAACCGGTCAAGAACTAAACACAACTAAACAATATGTAAATTATGTAAATCCAGGATTGACATTGCTTATGTATCGTAATACTGATGCGACAATAAAAATTGTCATAAAAATGCGACTGACAAATTTCTGTTGGAGCCAAAGGCAAAAGTTTTCTCGAAGCTACGAGTAAAAAGATAAGCATTTCACGCACGGCATCAATGGCATACCCAATTACGGGAGATCAATTTTTAAAAGGGATTCCATGAAACCCCCACATCGCTGTTGCAATAACATTGTTAGGCTAAATACGACCCACACCACATGCAACAATTCGGTACCTGCCATAGCGATATTCTGTTTTCTATAAAATTGCAATTTTGGTGTTTCCGTGGAAATGTTATTCCCGCTTTGAAATGCGAGTTGTTGCTATAAAATTTTAGGTGAGAAGTCAGGTGCATACGCTTCTATATCATTGCTTTCACCTAAACGTCTAGAGTATAATTAAGGACAAGTGCATTTTTTTATTAACTGGACCTATTAATCGTAGATCTTTTCAAGGCAATGTCACTCACTACCATGTAATCTCTTGCCTCGTGACCTATCCACCTTTCAATTATGAATCTATATTTTTATATTTTGCACCGACAACGATAATCCATACACAAAGAGAAGGAGGGGGCGGAAACGTGATTTTTTTAAATGCACTTCACCATCACATTCCCCCTTCTTAATGTTAAAAGCAATTTCCCGAATAGAAATTCTATGGTAAGCATCATTACCTTACTTGGAACATAAAAGAAAAATATGGATTGCTGAAGGATTTTACGACCAGAATACATTACTTCTTTTGACCCGTTTTCCCCTTTCGTCACACATTCCTGATGTATTTGGAACAACCAGAAAACTGGAATTGGCAATGTTCCGTCCTTTTCAATCCGCACACTACAAAAATATAAAAAAAGGTATTTTCTCAAATCCTGAGTTTTAACGGAGCCATCTAATCAATTCCCTAACTACGTCAGGAAAGCTACTAGTAGCAACCTGAACGGAGATAGCGTAGCGAATAAAAAGCTAGAAGAGCCACTTCGACGTCCATTTAAATCACATTCAGCACCGAGCGACGCCTCTCGATGTCCAAGCGTAGACGCTAAAGATTTCCAAGGTGAATTTGTAGTACCGCTCAACCCTCTGCTCTCTCGGGAAGTCGAGGCCAGTGAATTTGCCAGACGCGTTTTCCAATACTTGACACGCCATTAGAAATGTAAATAAAAATGTTGGGAGTTTTAGCAGGCGAGTTCGCAGGGAGGGAGGGAGAAAGTCAGCAGAAGTAAGGGACGCTCCCGAGACGAAAAAGAAATGCTGACACAAGCTGATTTCACACTGTTTTCGAGGGGTTAAACTTGATGGTTGTCACAGCAAGACTTGGACCATTGGAATAATTATTGATTAAACTGTCTCTCTGCAGACTTTAAGGGCTGATCTTTCCTTTATAAGTGAACGACGTTTTAATGGTTCTCGTAGGGTTTAACTCAGTTTAAGGGTTCTAAGTACTTAAGGGGTGACATAAAAATCCCCTGCTATTCTTGATACAACTTAATATAAATAAGAACCGATATATTTTGTAGTCTATTGTCAAAAATGGTGTAAATTCATACACATTATCATACGAGTAAATGTTATTCAAGTTTTTTTTTTCCAGAAGGACCTCGTTACTTTGAATTCATTATCGCAAAATATATAGGTTTTCAAAGAAGCCAACTATTCATCTGGGATATATACTAGTTCAATCCAAGAGTTTCTTAATATTTTCCACCAATATTAAGATACCTTTTCTTCACTTAAAAAAACAAAAGTTTGATATTTCCTCGTAATATCTCCTTGCTAAAGACTCATTTAATATTAAAAGAAAACATATTCTTAGTACAGATATTAATCTTCTTAGAGTGTACCAATGCCCGTCCTGGGTATTAAATTAACTGTTAATTATTTGAAACGTCCTCATTGGACTTATTCAATACACAATCAAAGTTTCTGTTGTATATTCTGGAGTAAAAAACTGATTGAAATACTCTGTTTACTGACTCGGTGAATAACACGATTTTCAGGATTTTTAATATCCCAAATGACGGAGAATAATTACGAATGCATTAGCATATTTGTAGCTCTCATGAAAATCATCAATGTTATCATTCTCTTCAATGTTATTATTTAACATTATCATCATACTCAGCGACATTTTTGTTTTTTATCATCATCATCATCATTATTATTATTATTATTAATTTTTTATCTACTACGAAGTGGCTCCAGCTCCACGTCCTCCTCCACAACAGTCAACCAACTACCAGGTGGATAATTAACAGCTTAGGCCAACACAGACGGAAAATGCACTTCAACTCGTCGGGGATCGATCCCGAGATTTTTTCTCTCGTAGGGCTAACGTACTAGACACTAGACCACTGGATTAATTATCAATATAATTATTATAGCCTACTATATAACTAGTCACATTAACATCATTACATCTGACAAAGAGACCGCTTTTAGTTTTGTTGTTTATTGTTTTTTTTTCTTTCTTTGTCTGTCTGTTAGTAGGATTGTACTAAGAGCTTGATGTGGATTGTTGAGAAAACAATGTCCTACAATTTGGCTTCGCGACCAGCAACAAGTAATTCGAATCTGGGAGAGATAGGAATATACTTTAAAGGGAGAGGGAACCTTTTAGGATTTGATTCATTATCATCAGCATCCCTTACAAACCCGTTATTCTGAACATGCCTTACAAACCCGTTATTATCAATATCCCTTACAAACCCAACTTCAAAAGTCCCCTCACCGGAAAAAAAATTAAAACTCGAGGCAGAACGAAGCTAAACCACACTTAAGAAACGAAAGCCAAAAATGTCTCACTTAGCAGAATGCAATTTATATGACTGCTTTCATCTGCGCTAATGATCTGACAGGGAGCTACTCCAACGGTGAACGGAATCCGTTCTGCGTCAACTTCTCCAAGTTCATTCCACTAACGCTGGAAAGGGTCTAATGTGAATACGCTAAGGTCATTAAGTCTTGGTACTAATAATCACTTTGTATTTGCCTTTAATCTTCTCTGAGGAAACCGAGGACAAATATAATTTGTGATATTTAACTTTATTCTTTTGGGGACTCCAAAAAGGCAGTGCGGGATGATGAATTACAGAATTTTAAGGTGATGTTTCGTCCAAGAGGTTTATACTGTAGAAACCACTTTTCAGCACAAAGTTGGTTTGTTGCAGAGACGACCCTTTACGGATCAAAATATATACTGCAACCGAATCATTCATATGAAAAATACACCTCACAGTCTGAAGAAATTTGGAAACAGAATGATTTGATACTTCGATAACACCAAGATATGACAATTTTCAGTTAGCCTGCTGCAAGAAGTTTGAGAGAGAGAGAGAGAGAGAGAGAGAGAGAGAGAGAGAGAGAGAGAGAGAGAGAGAGAGAGAGAGAATTTCGAAACAACACGCAGTTAATCAAGCACACGAGAGAGATGGATGGACTCTGCAGATGACGTTAAGCAATACTGAAAATGAACACCACATCGCAAGAAGTGGAGATTATCTCCTTTACCGAGGGGAGAATAATCTACTTACTGGGCAGAAGCGTACCTGGCGCATATATCATCATCAACATTATTGTCCAAACATATGGAACTAGTCAAAAATGACATTAGGATGCTCACCCACCAAGCATTTCAAAAACAGTGTCCACCACTCAGCAAGCATTCCAAGAACAGAATGTCCACCACTCAGCAAGTCCACCACTCAGCATGCATTTCAGAATGCATTCAGCAAGCATTTCAAGAACAGAATGTCCACCACTCAGCAAGCATTTCAAGAACAGAATGTCCACCACTCAGCAAGCATTTCAAGAACAGAATGTCCACCACTCAGCAAGCATTTCAAGAACAGAATGTCCACGACTCAGCAAGCATTTCAAGAACAGAATGCCCACCACTCAGCATGCATTTCGAGAACAGAATGTCCACCACTCAGCAAGCATTTCAAGAACTGAATGACCACCATTCAGCCAGCATTTCAAGAACAGAATGTCGACCATTCAGCAAGCATTCCAGAATGTCCACACAACGTGAAGAATGAGGAGAACAGAGCTGATAGCATTCTTCAGGGAAAGTGAGGACACAAGAGCTAGCAGATAAATTAAAAGATAAGATCGGGCAGCCAGTGAGGGGGGGGGGGAATAAGACCGAAACAAAGGAGTAAATGAGATTGCCAGGTGATAAGAAAAGAATTATGAGGCAGTTTGTTTCAACTGTCAAATGCCAGGGCTACATGAATATTATTTTGACATCAGACAGCCTAGATAGAAACTATCTGAGGCGAATGGGTATAGCAGACGTTCTTTTTCTATGCTTTGGTAATCTGTTGAAGAAAGAGAGAGAGAGAGAGAGAGAGAGAGAGAGAGAGAGAGAGAGAGAGAGAGAGAGAGAGAGATTCAGTTGCAGATGAGATGAGAGTAAACACGACTCCAGCTGCTGGAAACACCAGTGCCTGGAACTAAGGATGCAATCGGATGCTGGAAAAGGTCAAACAATGCTTGGTATGATAACGATTCTACGAGAGGGTAATTAGGGATATTAAACAAGGGGGGAGAGAGAGAGAGAGAGAGAGAGAGAGAGAGAGAGAGAGAGAGAGAGAGAGAGAGAGAGAGAGAGAGAGAGAGAAATCGTTTAATCTCCACTCGTGATGATAAATCATGGGGGAAATCAGAATGACTTGATATAATACAAGGAAAATGTCAATTGCAGTTTTAATGAAGCAAATAAGTCAATAAACATATAATTAAAGCTTGACGAATGAAAAGCCCCGGACTGGATTTGATCAATATTTATATACCGTCATGGAAACGGCTGCATAATTAGACTTTTATTTAACTACGTCTGCAATCCACGTCAACTCACACTGAATGCTTCAACTGTGGTCAACTCGGTATTTGGATAAAATCAACTACAAAATCTTTAGCTTTTTATTTGGCCATGAAAAATTTTGGTGTTCTAAAGAATTTTCACTTTCATGTTTAAAAATTTACCCAAAATGTCCCTAAGGGCCATACAGGTTTTCACTGCAAGCTGTGATTAAAAAATACTTTCTTTAAATGTACAACTCCATTAACTGATGTACAGTTGGTCTCTATGTCTGTAGTGCTCTCATACTTAAGGCTACTTAACTAAATCCTAGTTCCAACATTTTCAATAGCGTCTCTTAGTTTTAACATTTTTCTTTTACTTTACTAACATTCTGAAGTTTTTCGAAACCAGTATCTCCTCCGCTAATTGCAAAATCCGTTTCGTATTGAGATTCCACCAGTGGGGTACTTGAAAACCGATTATCATACCCAAAACGTTAGGTTTGATTCTCACTTAGCTAATCGCTCGGCTTCAGGACTTCAGGCTTTTCGAATTTAGATTTCAAGTTTGATTCTTTATTTTATTTTTTGTATTCGCGGTAATTTCGCTGAACACTCTATGAGTTATTGCATCACCTTTATATAAAAAATTCAAAAAGCGTTTACATATATCTTAAAGTCTCTCCATCAAACATTCCGTTAACGCTGAGAGACAACAGATTTCCCGTTTTATTCTGAGGCGGATATCTGTCTGTTACTCTTTGATTTTCTCTAATTAACAGCTTAAATCTCGTACACCAGCAGCATACTGCATTCCTCTGAATGCTTAATACACTGAGCACCGGCATAATTGAAATTTCGGGATAAAACTGTTATCACGAGAAGGGCATTCCACTGAAAGCTAATTATTCCAACCAGGCTGTCACAAAGGCCGCAGAATTTGAAAGAGTGCATTAAAATCACGATTTATATTTATGCAGAAATAAGGTAAGTGGATTCTGACACCAGCTTTATTTAATGTACACAATAAGAAGCCATAACTAACACACAAAAGAATACTGAGTAACTTATGGAGTTTGGACTTGTACCCATTAGTCTGGAATATTAAATGCATTCTAAACTAAGATTTATAAATACAATAAAAACATTACATTTTTTTTAGCAAAGGAAAGATATGCTGATGGAAATGCAACCAGAACAGATACTAATGAACAAAAGCCACATTTCCTAAAAATAGCAAGAAGTTTCAACCAAAATATAATGGAGACGAATTCCGAGAGATGATTTGACTGGAGGGAGAAATTCACGATTGGGAAAAATTAAAAGCAGCGGAAAAGTTAGAAGTATAAGACCTCTGAAGGAACACACTGAATACACTCTTATCGTTCCAGAATTCTTCTAAATAAACCGAATGTAATTCAGAAACCGTAGCCAGTTTTGGAAACATAGCTAAACTAACAAAGCTAAATTAACGAGTTTCGAGTCAGAAGTTTTATTTTTTTAAACATTTTCCACGTCGCCACGGGTCCAGTAAAACATACCACATTTCAATTACAAAGCTAAACAAGTTTTACATCAAATTGTAATGGCTCCATTAACTGTGCATAAACTATTAACTCAATTACAAAAACGAAAAAGTGAATGAACCAGATTTCAGCGACACCTGTTACATGAAATCAATGCCATGAAGTCGACGGTGCCTAAGCATTTAACTCAAGTATGCAAATCAATGCAGCAACAGAATGCACGTCCACACGACGAGGGTTTAACAGGAATGCATCCAAAGTGGGTTAACAAAGAGACTAATTCATCAAAATACGGGGAAAATATTAGAATAACGGAGACGGCACGAACGTTCTGTCCGTATGCCTTGTTTATTCATGAAATTGTACATTTGAATATCGGTTGTAGAATGAAACGACACTAGAAGGTGGTGAGTACGAACGAAGGTTTCTACATGTGAGGGGTATTATTTCCTCGCGGGACAGGAACACGAAACCAGATCTGCAACCCTTCAAAAGCTGAACACTGTCGCCAAAGTCAGGTGAAACAGATTTTGTCGGGAGAGCAAACTAAAAACCGAACGCAATTACATTACTGTTTTGCAATTCAAAGTCCACGAGACTCGGCTTCGGACACGTTGGCAAAATACCAGAACGGGAGAACGGAAATCCCACTTTAAAATGAGCTGGAATCTGCGAGCATCGTATGGCTGAGTCTGAGAGCGAAAAAAAAAAATAAATAAAATAAAATAAAATTTTCAGGTTGGTTAAAACCTTATCAATGACGGATTACGAATCCGCACGAACAGGATTTCGGGGCGAAATGCCCCCTGAACATCAACGTCACGTATATCTACTCCCCCTCCTCCGCAATTCGCCATTCCGCGCTCATTCAGGCCATCCAATCGATTGCCGTTTTGAACAGTCACATTTAAATTTCTGGTCCAGCGACAAGGACTCATCCGGGCAGAATTATTATAATCCACCTGGAACGTACAATCCAGGCCGGCCATTCCATGACGCCATAACGGTCTCGAAAGGGCGTCATAAAACGTCAGATTACAACGGGGGAAATCTGATAAATCATTGCAAAAAATATTCCCTTTCCATTTTCGCGGACGCGAAGGGAGGACCAATTTCGGTAAGGTGACACAAACCTTTCGGTTTTCTTCAGGTTTTAAATATTCTTCAGCGTAATGTTACTCTGTTCGCCAGTTAATGAAAGGCAACGAGAGCCTCATGCTACCGGCATGCATCCATTCCCCGTCGCCATGGCAACCCATGGAAACTGTCCATGACGTAATTTGACGGCAACTCCTCAAATGTCAGCCACCAGGAGTCGTCGCCTTTTAAAGGGTGACATATTGCCACTGCGGGCCTGATACCTCTTAAATCCTAGGGGTCAGGATGTCTATATTAAGAAAACTTCGAAAAAACTTCACGCCATGACTTCCGTGTAATGATGAAGAAAAATGTTCAGAAAAAAGGGAACGGCTTTATTAATGGATGAATCCCCCCACCCCCCAACCCCCGCCGCTAGAACAGAAATCTGAAAAGGAAGGAATGAATGAGATTCTGGCTTTTAAAAACTCCTTGGAAATCGGTTTGGCCTTTGCGAGTCGAAAAGGAGAAAATAATGAAGTTTAGGCGTGATGTCATTTCTTGCGTCGCGTAAATCACTGTAGCGGAAAAATACGAGCTGGAGAAATATAGAAAATTAAGCATTCCACACACGGGTCGAAATTAGATCAATTAGTAAAACGTGAGTTGAATCTTTCGACGGATATACCTCAACAAATTACCCAAGGAAGGAAGAAAATACTCTGTGTTTCTGTGTCTTTCTCTCAGTTTTATAGAATAAGTATAGCTTCTTCTTATTTACACTTATACGTATAATCGCAAAGTATACGTGAAAGAGCGAGTGTGACATAGAAGTGGGTGTAGTGCAGTGACGTTGTCTATACACAAACGTTCATGGGAATATTTGATTTGAGGGACTAATACTCGGCTGAATTACACACACACACACACACACACACACACACACACACACACACACACACATATATATATATATATATATATATATATATATATATATATATATATATATATATATATATATATATATATCTCATACATAAGTCTGAGAGAATAATCATAATGTCAATTAATTTTTGACTGATTATAGCAAAAAAGTCTGTCTCAGCAACTATACTGAGCTTCATCTGCCATGCAAATTCATCACACACACACACACGACAAAAAAAAAAGACAAAAGTATAAAATAAAAATCCAACAACATGACGTACGTTAGTCACAAATACATAACCTTTCGCATTAAGTGGAATTTATAAACAGGTCAACTTCTGTTTAGGAAAACGAGTTGTGAGTATTTTTTACATATTACTGTACAGAAACTCGGCACATTGTACAATCTAATATTACTCACATGCGCGAAGAGGCGCGAGTACATATAACCTCATATCCATATAATACATATCTGTAGGATCTCTGACTACCAAGCAAAATCGGTCAAAAGAAACAGTAACTTCTAAAGGCAGGTTCTTTCTCTTAGTATTTTAAATAAGAAATTATGAACAGATGTTGACTAGATTCTTTCTTTGGAGAAAGGACAGTATTAGAAAAAGGACCCGCCATGATTCATACAAATAATACGATTTCTGAAAAATTTTTCTCTCTGTTCTGAAAATGTACCCACAAGTGAGCTCTGATAAAATTAAGTTTCTAGTCAAAGATATACAAACTATCGGTAATTTCTCAAGTCCTTACACTTTGGACAATATAAAATGACTAACACGGCCATCACGCAACGTCTATAAAAGCGAGCAAAGAATTTTACCGCAAAGCCCACGTCGTCTGGCTTAAATTCCGACTGGTAGTAAATTGTTCGGTTTAGTTTCAAAGAAAAAACTGAAAAGAAAAAGACTCCTGAAAGCTCTGCACAGACTGTTATTGCTTTTGGACGTTTTATTTCACATAAATTTTGCTGTGTAATGAATAACGCACAATAATAAACTTGAAGCCATTTTATGGTTATATTTAGGGATGTCAGAAATAAATACGATTACATGTAATTTCTTCGATTACCCACTGGAAAAAGAAACATTAATATCAAAATGTTCAAATAGTTATAAAGCTGAGAATTGACATATCTTTAATGTGAGTGGATGAAATGGCTGATTGACTGAATTCCTTCGCAGACTGGCGTCATATGAAGAACTGTGACTGATGATCGGATCTAGTTATGTACTATGCATAACTTAGAATACATCAATATCAAAAAGTCCCTGAATCATCCGCTCACTCCATTCTTAAGACATACAAGAAAGTTGAAGAAGATGGACAGCTAAATGAAAAGATACTAGAGCGAACGGATGAAAAGTAAACAGATTAATTAAATCAAAATTGACGATGGAAATAAATATATATAGATCTCTGCTCTGTGCCGCACAAGGCTCACTGTCAGCGAGTCCTTCCTGCTGAGATTATCACTGTACCAGAAACAATATCTACGTGACTTAGAGCTCCTTTCAAGGAATACTGTTATGAACAAATTGATACAAATTTACTTGTAAGAGGACTTTCGTTTCCATAATCTTATCGTCAAAAGATATAATAAGCAAAACTAAATATGAGTAGAAAAAAAAATAATTGAAATGAAGAGTCATCTGGATTAAAAAAATATAAAAAAAAATAAAGGCACTTAAGTATTCTTGAAGAAATGCAAAATTGTAAAATGGATAAATTCCGTTACTCTTTGGCAAGGATCACAAGCTAAAACGGTGGTCACTGTATCTTTCAAAAGAGAGAGAGAGAGAGAGAGAGAGAGAGAGAGAGAGAGAGAGAGAGAGAGAGATTAATTAGACGTTATGTTTAAAAGGCCGGGTGGTACATGCTGGCAGTTCTCAAAAAGAAAAGGACCCCAATTCGCTTTCTTGCCAGCAGTCAGTTGCGGATAATTTAATGAAATTAACTAGCGCGGCCCGGAGTTAAGAAATAGATGAAAAATAAAATAGTTGCAATAAACGAGCCCTGTCACGCTGTCAAGCAATGGAAGAAGAAGCAGCCGGTGGAGGAGGAGGAGGAGGAGGAGGAGGAGGAGGAGGAGGAGGGAGGGAAGAAAGACTGCCAAGTCAAAAGGAGTATTGTTAAGAATTTTACTAAAAATGTTGCAAGGCGCAGCATTTTGCTTTAGGGAAATTTTAAAATCGTTCTTTTGACATACGAGGTCGCTTACTTTGCCGAGGATATTAGCCTGCCGGGTTAAAGTCTCGAGCTTATATTAAAGGAGAAACCTCGTAATATTACCCATATTACGTAGTAATTGTGGTTGTAGCCTCTGTACAAGAATGCACGCTACAACAATAAAAAGGAAACTCTGGCGCTTCTGAGAATCAGAACGATTCCTGAAGATCCTTCTGTAAGAAATCGCACTGAGCAAGAGAGTGAGTTTCTGGAAGGAGATAAGCTGCTGAAATTAAGGGGGAGAGAGAGAGAGAGAGAGAGAGAGAGAGAGAGAGAGAGAGAGAGAGAGAGAGAGAGAGAGAGACATGAAATTAAAATCGTCTACGAACTGAAGCAACTGTAGCAATGCAAAGTAATCACAAGATTACTTTACAGAAGTCATCACAAGATTACTTTATACAAGTCATCACAAGATTACTTTATACAAGTCATTATAAGATAACTTTACAGAAGCAATCACAAGATTATTTTATAGAAGTAATCACATGATTATTTCAAAAAAGTAATCACAAGAATACTTTATAGAAGTAATCACAAGATTATTTTATAGAAGTAATGACAAGATTATTTTATAGAAATAACCACAAGATTATTTTATAGAAGTAATCAGAAGATTATTTCATAAAAGTAACGACAAGATTATTTTATAGAAGTAATGACAAGATTATTTTATAGAAGTAATGACAAGATTACTTCATACAAGTAATCACAAGATTACTTTATAGAAGCAATCACAAGATTACTTTATAGAAGCAATCACAAGATTACTTTATAAAAGCAATCACAAGATTATTTTATAAAAGTAATCACAAGATTATTTTATAGAAGTAACGACAAGATTATTCTATAGCAGTAATCAGAAGATTATTTCACAGAAGTAATCACAAGCTTACTTTATACAGGTCATCACAAGATGACTTCATAAAAGTAATCACAAGATTACTTTACATAAGCAACCACAAGATTATTTGAAAAGACGGCACAGATAAAAGGTGTCACATACCCTCCCATTCCAAAAATGATTAAACGATATAACAGAGGTACAAAAAAGACTAAGCCACCAAGCAATAAACATCTCAGCTAAGAAATAAAAAAAATAAATAAAAAATCTAGAAAATGTAAGGCTCAATATAACGCTTTCAGCTGAAGCGTCTGACAAGCTTTTAAGCGAGAGAAGAAATAATAAGAGGGTTATGTATATTCTACTGCGGTGCGGATAAGCGGCCCCAGTGTCACGATTATGCTTTCGGGGTTTATGGGACCCTCATTTCTGAGACCATATCCGGAGCCGCTCCATGAATTTCAAAACCTTTTTTTTTTTTTTTTTTTTTTTTCGCGAAGAAATCTTCGCTTCACGCGGGGCAAGAGTCGGGCGATCTGTTCCTGGAACGGTTCGGAAGACGGGTTTTCTGAAGTTTGTGTATTTAAAGGGTTGTATGTGTATGTTTTCATATACGGGCGCAAAACTAACGGTTGAAAATTCAAACATACGCATATGTGTATATATATATATATATATATATATATATATATATATATATATATATATATATATATATATATATATATATAAATAATCGACACACAATCACGGGTGGAACAGAAATAAATTTCTAGAAATAATCACATCAGGGGTCAACCAGGTCTTTCAATTGAAAGGCAATTGGGCAAGCGCTGCCCACTAGGCCACACAAGTCATAAAGAAGTTGGAACCTGAGAGCAACGGCTCTCAGGTTCCAACTTGTACGGCATAGTGGGCAGCGCCCTTGCCTTTCAATTGAAAGACCTGGGTTGATCCTGATGATGAGTCAGAAATTTATATATATATATATATATATATATATATATATATATATATATATATATATATATATATATATATATATATATATATATATATATATAAAAACATTTCTTCCATTGACATCTAAAGTATTGAAAGGTATAAACTTAGAGAAATGGCAACGAATTAATTCCAGATAGCTTAAATTACGCACACACACAAACACACATACACATTCGTATGTGGACGTGTACGTATATGTATTGCCATTTATAAACACGTGACGTTGTACAAAATCACAAATATCAAACCTAAGATGCCTTTAAATATCAAGTTCTTTTTCTCTCTGGAATAGGTTACAATCTATGGGATATTTAATTGATAAATGATGCATCTACCCGGTCAGGATGCGAACCCGTGCCTTTGGATTGGGTACAGAAAATCCTGGTCAGGTAGATGCAGTTATCAATTAAAATTCCCTTTGGGTGTATGTTGTTTCTACAGTAATATGAGCTACATATCAAGGGGTATTAATGGTTTAATATTTGTGATTAAATATATATGTGTGTATATATATATATGTATATATATATATATATATATATATATATATATATATATATATATATATATATATATATATATATATGAAATGCTCGTTGCCTTTCCATTTTCCTAAACTAGATAAAGTTGATAAGATAAAATTACTACCTTTTGTCTATCTCTACCCTGGCAGCTACCCACTTCAGTCTACTGATGACCAGGGACTTTTTTGCGAACACGGCACACAATATTAATGTTATAACTTATAGAAAACATATATAATACAAAGTGAAAATTTTACGAAATCCAAATATAGCTGATAAGGAGTTGCAAACATCGGTTTTGCGAAACGTAAAAGTTTTTTTTTTAAATAAAAAAAATTACATCTGTGATGACAAAGACTTGAACACAGTTACGATGTACTTTTATACTTTCAAAAGATTGTACTTCTATACTTTCAAAAGATTGAATTTTTTAATTTTTTATTTTCTTTATAACTGCCCAAACGAACCACCTTGACTATAAATGGGGACACAGCTGAGATGCTGATGCAGCACTTAGTTTAACGCATGAACACCTCACACAAATAACATGTAGTTTCTACTTGGTGACAAACACAAGGGCAAGTTGACAACAGTTCTTGGACATTTACGGAACAAGTCGACAACAGTTCTTGGACATTTACGGGAACAAGGGCTACAGGTTCTTAGGAGACGAGCAACATGAAAATTCGCAAGAGAAGCTTTGGAGCGACATTTTTGTTTGTTTTCTCTTCTATCACGACAAAAAACAAAACAAGGAATCAGGAGGAAGGGGGAATATCAACAACATAAAACATATTGTATATATATATATATGCATGAAGACAAAAACAAAAAAAAAAAACAGAGAAACGGAAATGGTCTCTAAATCTACGAGCATCAAAGACACATTACTTTTGTTATTTACTTGAATGACTACCCAGGCCATCTTCCTGAAATTCATGGGAAGTGGGCGCAGTGTTATCTTTTTTTATTTACTTCTTAGTATCTATATAGACTTGAATAGAGGAAACACATTACATGATAGTGATTATTTGGAGACACTTAAACAATTACGTAGTGAAAGTTGGAAAATGTCGTACATTGAGCATAGCAACATTCAAATGGACGTTATATCTTCGAATGGCTACCTACCTTAGCGGTCAGGGCTCAGTGCTTCTCTAATAGGCTGCTGTGAACTTACCTGGAATTAAAAATAAGAATGATAAATATTTCTGCAAAACAATATCACATATATTTATTTACACAAGCAGGAGGACTATTTAATACTATTTACATTAATACCGTTGATGATAAATGTGACGGAAAAAAATTCAAAAAGAAAAGAATAACTTTGTAAATGTACATAAAATTCTTGTTATCGATAAAACTGTAGTGATCACACGACCAGAGAGAGAGAGAGAGAGAGAGAGAGAGAGAGAGATCCATCAACTCGTTGTTTTTTCTCTCATTGTTGTTTCTCCATGAGAGAGAGAGAGAGAGAGAGAGAGAGAGAGAGAGAGAGAGAGAGAGAGAGAGAAATCTCTTTCTTCTTTTGTTGTCCATGGAGAGAGAGAGAGAGAGAGAGAGAGAGAGAGAGAGAGAGAGAGAGAGAGAGAGAGAGAGAGAGAAAATCCATCAACTCGTTCTTTTTTCCTCTTCTCATTGTTGTTTCTCCATGGAGAGAGAGAGAGAGAGAGAGAGAGAGAGAGAGAGAGAGAGAGAGAGAGAGAGAAATCCATCAACTCGTTCTTTTTCTCTTCTCATTCTTGTTTCTCCATGGAGAGAGAGAGAGAGAGAGAGAGAGAGAGAGAGAGAGAGAGAGAGAGAGAGAGAGAGAGAGAAATCCATCAACTCGTTCTTTTTCTCTCATTGTTGTTTCATTGTTGAGAGAGAGAGAGAGAGAGAGAGAGAGAGAGAGAGAGAGAAATCCATCAACTTTCTTTTTCTCTCCATGGAGAGAGATGGAGAGAGAGAGAGAGAGAGAGAGAGAGAGAGAGAGAGAGAGAGAGAGAGAGAGAAACCATCAACTCGTTCTTTTCCTCTTCTCATTCTTGTTTCTCCATGGAGAGAGAGAGAGAGAGAGAGAGAGAGAGAGAGAGAGAGAGAGAGAGAGAGAGAGAGAGAGAGAGAGAGAGAATTCCATCAACTCGTTCTTTTTCTCCTCTTATTCTTGTTTCTTCATGGAGAGAGAGAGAGAGAGAGAGAGAGAGAGAGAGAGAGAGAGAGAGAGAGAGAGAGAGAGAGAGAGAGAGAGAGAGACGAACTGCTAATTTGAATTTTTGGGAGATCACAGAGCATTTATTTATTTATTGCATTTTTCCCTTAGTCCATCCAGGCAGCATTAACATGATCGGCTTAAATCATTGGAGGCAAAATCTGACCTAACAAAGGTATCTGAATTATCAAATGGTCAAATTATTGACGATTTGCTACACTGCACGTAGGAGGAACTTATGATTTGCACAGATTTTCATATATACATATTTTCGAGGCAATTAGATAACCACAAAAATTAGGTGCACTGACATCCAGGTGAAGAACTATGGGCCACTTTTATTTAATGTCAGTCAACTGACTGAATCCTCGCAATTACTGAACTGGTGTGGGAAAGGTGCTGTTACTCAACTGACTGAATCAGGGAATGATTAGGTGCACTGACAACCAGGTGAAGAACTATGGGCCATTTTTATTTAATGCCAGTCAACTGACTGAATCCTCGCAATTACTGAACTGGTGTGGGGAAAGGTACTGTCACTCAACTGACTGAATCAGGGAATGTACTGTCATGGCTGATATCACCAGTCCACCGACTGATCTGTGCTAAGTCTTGACTGTGTGGTTAATGTATATCCACTCAATGAGTCCTGTCAAATCTTGACTGGGTGGATACTGCTTAAATTGAATGAACCCGGGCATATTTCAACTTTCTGTGCAATACGGGACAAAGCTGGCAACTCAATCCACTGAATCCTGCCAAGTCTTGCCCGCAATGGGTAATGCGAATCCATTAACTGACTCCGGGCTAGTCTTGACGGGGGAGTAATATTGCCAAATCGCTGACCGAAATCGGCCGAGGCTTGGCCTGGTAGGAACATCGACTGAATTATTAATTACTTGTCCAGGCATCTTATAAAGAGTGGTTTCACGGCTACCGTTCCCCCAAGGGTGAGCGTAGCACCTGAATCTTTCAGAAGTAAAACTGAAACAAAGAATGAGACGTAAAGAGGTCAAGGTTACTTTCCTCGTGTGAAGAATCTCCCCTGGCGGTTGTAAAACCAGTTTCGAGAGTCGTAAAAGGAGAAAGAACCGTTAAATGAAAGAGAGAGAGAGAGAGAGAGAGAGAGAGAGAGAGAGAGAGAGAGAGAGAGAGAGAGAGAGAGAGAGAGAGAGTTATCCGGTATCATAATGCCAAAAGGTCATTGGAGGCTAAAAGTATACAAGATATGAGAAAGGCTTTTTCTCTCTCTCTCTCTCTCTCTCTCTCTCTCTCTCTCTCTCTCTCTAATAAGAAAAATGACGTCAATGCAATGACGTCACGAGTGAGTTCATGAAAGAAGCTCTCGTGAACGATGACTAATGTTTAATGTTTCCATTTAGGAAAGCAGTGTTAGTTAACCTTTCTGACAGCGAGCAAGAAACACAATCGCCTCACGTCAATATTATACTGAAAAATTAAGCGACACACCGACATTGTGACCTAAAGAATTTAACAGAAATGTAATTGAATTTTCATTTACTCGAAGTACTCATGTTGACAGTAATGCCTGTTATATGTATTATAATTAAAATGAATTTTTTCTTCTAGAAATTGGGGATGAAGTTACCCGATAAAATGAATTACACTTACAATTAAAGGTACGTAATTGAATTATTCGGTAATTAAGATAATGAGATGAAAAAGATTGGCATTTAAAATAGGTGAAACGCAAGCACTCCACACAGGGGAACATAGAAGAACAAGTTACTTCTATGACTCGGCCATCTGACCATTTCTGGTCAAACTTTACAATATTTAAATTAGAAAAAAAATTAAGAGGGAAAAACACAAGTCAAAATCTAAATATCTAAAACAGAAAAAATAAAGAGGAAAAAAGATATAATTCTACAAGAAATTTAGTCGTCTACGACCTTGACCTTTGAGCATTTCAGGCCTAACTTAAAAATATCTAAAACGGGACAACTAAAGATAATAAAAAAAAAGGTTGTAAGAAAATTACACTTTCCAACCAAGCGAATAATTAAAAAGAAAAAAAAAAAAAGTTTCCCCTTTCCCGAACCACCTTCAAGACGCCGTAAGCTCTTCAGAGGCAGCGAGGGCTCATAAAAAACGCCCCAGACATAATCATTGTTGATATCTGTTCGTTGTTATTCGTTAGTCTACCTCATTACGGCCCCTGTTTCACTCCTGTTTTCCAGGCGCTATCTCGCTGCGTTTCCCCGCCCACCGCCTCCTCTCCTCTCCTCTCCTCTCTCTCTCTCCAGAGCATTCCCTCTTCCTAAGTAATTTATACCAACATTATTTCTCATTTTGGCTTCCACCATTCACAATTACCTCCTCGGAGAAAACAGGAAATCTGGAAGCTGACCAAATTTCGCTGCCCTGTCCTTCTCTGCTCCTGTGGGTTTGTGATGAACTTAGCGGGTGTAGAATAAGCACTGTACACGCACGGGACTTTTGACAAATATTTTTGTTCATATAAAGACTCATGTAAATGCAAATGTCCGTACAGATGTTCGACTGTAAACAATAAACTACATAAATGATGCGTTTTGCTACCTTTGGATATCAATAGATTCAATCAAATATAAATGATCAACATGCGTCCGTACGCACACAAACAAATTGTGTAAATGGGTAAATGTGCGTATATATATATGTATATATATATATATATATATATATATATATATATATATATATATATATATATATATATATATATATATATAAATTCTTTCAACAATGGACTTTTTCTCTTCACTGATAACAGCACCACAAGATGTTAAAACACTCGACTATAAAGAAGGATGAAAGCCTATTCCCACTTATACATACATACATACATACATACATACATATTTACATAAATATCTATCGAAATTAGACATTTTCTGCAGCTAGAACAGACTCCTCAATATCGAAGTAGTGTTTCAGCTCCAATGTGCGAGATTTCGAATCGCATCACTGGAAGTTGGTGTTTCTTCAATTGATCTTCACTTCGGACTCAAGGCCTCGTAGTAACAAGCTCATTAAAAACTGTGAAGAAGTCGTGAAGGCTTTTCTAATTTAGGTTATACCGAAAGCAGAAATGTGTGTGTGGTAAAATGACCAGAAACATCTACCTTTCAACATATTTAGTCCTCCACCTAAATTGGTCTGGAGTGTAAAAAGTCAACAAATGTAAAATTCTGAGAATGGGTAAAACCCCAAAGGAGAATACAGACATTTGCATTTTACACCACGTTAAGTAAAAATGCAGAGGTGCAGGAAAATGAGAAGAATTTAATCCAGTCAATCAAAAAAGATGCTCCAATGTTCAAGAGATGCTCTAAAAATAATTGCGCAAGAAACGTATCTAAATGGATTTGCAAATCTTGAGGTTTTATACTTTATTCAAATCGCATCTAATTTAGTTTTTGTTTCTCCTCCTTCTAAATATATCTGACGAATTGTGCTTTTGTATCTGAAACTCTAAAGTAATAAATATGATGACTGATAAATGTTGGGCATTTGTGTTGCAGCACGAATTCATTGCAATATGAACGTATCCAAATTACTAACTGATAATATTCATTTCCATTTTGTTCTCTCTATTTCGTTTAGACACTTAACAAGTGACCTTTAAAATGAAGAAAGTGATACGGGATTTTTGCCACTAACTGATTTTAGACTTCATTTGATCACCATAACAAATGGCATTTTACGTTATGTATTCAAAAGCAGTTTCCTATACAATGTACAGAACGTTGAACTTTCATTTCATTAGTTTTAACTTTCATTAGTTTTGTCCATAATCAATTACAGTTTCGAATTACTCGACAATGGCAGATGTATAGCAAATTCCGTCGATTCCTTTTGTAGTTCTGAACACTGTAGAATAACGAAATAAAAATAACTGATCTCTTCATTTCACCTTCTTTAAATCATCAACACAAGTCACGACTTCTAGTTCATGAAACGACAGGAAAACCAGGAATTTTCCGTTTTCGTTGATCAAAAAATCATCAACGGGTGAAACAATATTAATCCATTCAGAGAACTAATAGCTCCCGGTCCAGCAAAAGTTAATTAACGGAATCACAGGTACACGGATCAGCCTGACATATGAAATTGGACCTAGGTCATGTAAGCAGTGACGCCCGAGATGGAAGCAAAACCACACAGATTTTGGTCGGGCCTTTTTCAGCCTTTGAAGTCTACCCCCTTCTCAGTTTTTATTTCTTCTTTGTTTCGTTTTTCTCTGTTCTTGTGGGACTTGCATGTTGCGCTCCTAATGTATACGCATAAATTTTAACTAGAAGTAGCAGTAGCCTTTGTTTCTTGAAATGGGTTGTTTTTTGTCATATCACCTTCCTGCCCCCCCCCCCAAATACTGCTGACTTTTACGGGAATTTTCTGTGTTTCATGCGTTGCCTTGTCTTTAGAAGATTTTGAGCAAACTTTTCACTCTCACTTCTGAAATTTTGACAACCTATCATAAATCCTTTGTTGAAATGGTTTCGTGGGTAACAATTGAAATGGTTTCGTTGGTAACAATCGAAATGGTTTCAGTTGTTACGTTTCGTTGGTAACAACTGAAATGGTTTCGTTGGTAACAATTGAAATGGTTTCGTTGGTAACAATTGAAATAATTTCATTGGTGACAATTGAAATGGTTTCATTGGTAACAAATGAAATGGTTCCGTTGGTAACAACTGAAATGGTTTCATTGATGACAACTGAAATGGTTTCATTGGTGACAAATGAAATGATTTCGTTGGTAACAATTGAAATGATTTCATGGGTGACAATTGAAATGGTTTCACTGGTAACAATTGAAATGGTTTCGTCGGTAACCAATGAAATGATTTCGTTGGTAACAATCGAAATGGTTTCGTTGGTAACAACTGAAATGGTTTCGTTGGTAACAACTGAAATGGTTTCGTTGGTAACAACTGATGACATTGGTAAAAACTGAAATTTCGATTTTTCGTTGGTGACAAAATGAAAAATGAAATGATTTCAATGATGACAAATGAAATGATTTCGTTGGTAACAATCTCCTTTTTCTTCTTTTTAATCTTCAGAGGTTCTCTCTTGTTAGTCAAAGGGTTAAGAGATACACACATACCCTTTCAGAAGCGAAAGAGCTGAAAGAGAAAAGAACCCACACACAACTCATAATGGTAAAGGTATATCTCTTCAACCGCGTCTCGATTCGTGAAGTTGTCTATGAAGCGGATACGGAACTGTATCTCAGAGAGACATTCTCTCTGAAGAGAAAAGAGACGCATCTTTTCCGTATCTGCATAAAAATGAGGTGTGGTTCAAATGCATTCGTTATGGAAATTCGGGAATAAAAGGAAAAATAACGTCCTTTCCATCTTCTACATTATACACAAATACACACAAATATACAGTGTATATGTATATATACATATATATATATATAATGTATGTATATTTGTGCATGTGTATAATGTATATATATATATATATATTTGTACATATGTATATATATCAAAATATGAATATATTTAAATATACAAAATATGAATATATATTTAAATATATATATATATATATATATATATATATATATATATATATATATATATATATATATATATATATATATATATATATATATATATATATATATATATATATATATATATATATATATATATATATATATATATATATTATATCAATCAGTCGACAACCTGACTAAAGGGGACCGAAAAATGCTGAAGCGATATTTCCGTCATTAGGGACGAGTGTCAACAAGCTTAAGAAGCAATAATACTAAGGAAAGGAGAGGCCTTTTCCTCTTCTCCTCCTCCTCCTCCTCCTCCTCCTCCTTCTTCTCCTTCTTCTCCTTCCCCTTCTTCTCCATCATCTCCTTCTTCTTCTTCTTCTTCTTTCCAAAGATAATTCAGCGCACAATTTCGTGGTGACCTTCCTGTCATTTTCTTGGGATTTTCCGTTGAATTTAGCACCAACTGCTTCTCCTTTGTACATCTGAAATAACTTGATACCACTTTCTCCTTCTCCCCCTTCCATGAACTTCTTTTTCCTTCTTCGTAGTTATTTTCCAACTCCATTTATTTGTGTTTTTGTTGTTATTATTACCGTAAGTTTAATGTCCTTTTGTGCTGTCTGAGTAGTAATGATAAAAATAATAAAATTCGATCTTTTTGCCAGTTAAATACTCACGTTTTTTATACACTGATTTCTAAGAAGAAATGATAGGAAATAATACAACAAACTGCAAATCATAAACGCAGATATTCTAACACAAAGACAAGCAAACTCAATACTGTAACTTGAATTCTGTCTTCCTTAACCGTTGCTTAGTTTTGCTAAATAAGCTGCAGTTCTAAACTTTATTGAGTCTGAAAAACTAAGATGGTACATTATGCCGACAAAGCTACTATTGCTGTAGTTGTCTGCATCCCCAGTGGGAAATAAACTTAATTCCAGTCATAAACGAGTTCTGGAAAGCAACAGGGAATGGTGTAGTTAGTGGGGTATGAGGCTGAACTCCAGCACAGTTTGGGTGCTGATTTTGTACCGTGCTACCTATCCGTGATACATTTTTCATAAGTAATGCTGTGCTTAATATTCTGGATTGCTCTCAATAGTAATTCTGGATATTTGGCAATACATTTGGTTCAAGGATTTCTCTTAGTGACTGGTAGCTACACCCAAGACAGCCTTGATAATGGATGTGTCCCCTGATAATGGATATGTTTCCCTTGATAATGGATATGTGTCCCTTGATATTGGATATGTGTTCCTTGATAATGGATAGTGTCCCTTGATAATGGACATGTGTCCCTTGATATTGGATATGTGTTCCTTGATAATGGATATGCATCCCTTGACAATGGATATGTGTCCCTTGATAATGGATATGTGTCCCTTGATAAGGAAATGTGTCCCTTGATAATGGGTATGTCCCTTGATAATGGATATGTCCCTTGATAATAGATATGTGTCCCTTGATAATGGATAAATGGATATGTGTCCCTTGATAATGGATATGTGTCCCTTGATAATGGATATGTGCCCCATTGTTCATATTAATTTTAGTGTGGCCTTCGATAAACTGATAGTTTGAATCTAGTGTGAAGGTGACTTCACAAAAACAATGGCCATTAAGAACTGGAATAAAGACTTAACTTATTGGTATAATTCACTATAATAAAAGAAGACACAATTCCTAACAAAAGCCTCATCGTGTAGCAACAGTCACACCTTCAATAAAAGTACATGCCTATGACTACTAAAAGTTAGCTGCACTGGACTTAGTTAATGAGATGATGCTGGAATGCTATGGATATTTTTCCATTGTTTCCTGTCTACAAATATAAAGGTGCTAATGCAACGCACACACACACAAACACACATACACTTTAGATCCTGTGTGTACCTGTAATACCTTATTTTTCTTTTTCCTCTTTCTAGATACTAATGTCTCACTGAACCGCTGATTTAGACCACTGTTCCTGCATAATATATATATTATATATATATTGTATATATATATATATTTACATATATAAATATATATACATTTATATATATATATATATATATATATATATATATATATATATATATATATATATATATATATATATATATACACACATGCATGGACAGTAGTCTAACTATACATATATATATATACATACATATATATATATATATATATATATATATATATATATATATATATATATATATATATATATATATATATAATCACTTTCACTGTAATTAATGACGCGAGGCGTTAAACAGAACGAAGAGAATTATTTTTGCGGTCACAACAAACTCTTCTTAGCTAACGAAAACCTGCTTTTGTTTACAGTCAGCGGACGGATGAGAGAGAGAGAGAGAGAGAGAGAGAGAGAGAGAGAGAGAGAGAGAGAGAGAGAGAGAGAGAGAGAGAGAGAGAGGGGGGGATTTAGAAGCCATATAAACTTAGAACATTACTGCACTTTATACTGCAGAAATCGGCAACACGACTTACATTACTTGGAAAAGTCTGAGACCTATAGAAATCACCAAAGCCATTTTTAAATCATTCTCTCTCTCTCTCTCTCTCTCTCTCTCTCTCTCTCTCTCTCTCGGAAAATATTTAATGGCAACATCTGGGCCTCCCCACAGAAACGCTGAAGTCTTATAACTTCTCAGTAAGGGGCTGGGGATGTATACAGAGCGTTCGGGTGGGGGGGCGGAGACCCCAAACAAAAGTAACGGCGCCGACTCACTACTTGGCGATTCCGAGTGTAGATCGCTTGGACACCATCTTAACAAAAGCTTAGGGTTATTACATCCATAAATTGAAGTTCGGTGCCTTTCATGGAATCAAAAGAGAAGAAGAAGAAGAAAAAGAAGAAGAAGAAGGAGAGAGAGAGAGAGAGAGAGAGAGAGAGAGAGAGAGAGAGAGAGAGAGAGAGTTTGTTAATCTTCTGGTAACAAAAGTAATTCACGTAAGCACATTAATTTGCACCTGTGTAAACAGATTTGTTTACAAATCACAAATACGCACAAGGAGATTTTTAAATACCACAAACATTCCCTAAAAAATTTGAAAAAATCACAAATATTCAAAAAGAAACTTTGAAAAATCACAAATATGCAAAACGAAAGAAAAAAAGGAGAGAGCGTTCCAAGTACTTTACTTTCGTTTTTAATTTGTACATCTTCAGGTTCAGATAATATATGTAGAAGCAGGTGTATGATATACAATTAAATATATACGCACAAAATTACTTTTAATACTCGTTCAACGTCCAGTAACGAAAGAACAATGGTATCGAATTAAATACAACAAAATTATATTAAATAAAAACTAAATATACAAGTATGAGGTCACAAAACTAATGAAAAATAGAATTTATCGAAGGAAAATAGTTTCCAGTAGGATGGCAAAGGAGTAAAATCATTTCTATAATCTCTATAATTTGTTGTCTTCCCGGTGAATTGAAATAGCAACTTAACGATCAAGAGCTCTCGCTAAAAATACGACGAAACGCTAAATTCGGCGGCGGATTAAGAATAGAATGGCGACCTTTGACCTTCCGGCATTTGTGGGTGCCAAGATTCTCTCTGACTTCCTCTTTGTATGTATGTATGTATATGTATGTGTATATATATTGTATATTTACATTATATATATTTAGAATTATATGAGTATATATACATACATACATATATATATGTACATATATGAAGAATTCCAAAAAATTTAAAGTATCTTGATCAGTATAGCAAGGGAGACCTAGCTAGGTACTGCTAGTCATTTCGAACTAAAATACATTCATAATTTTTTTCAATATATATTATATATATATATATATATATATATATATATATATATATATATATATATATATATATATATATATATATATATATATATATATATATATATATATATACATATACAGAAATAAATAATGAGATGCAAAACAATGACAAGAAACTGTATAAGCAATTTTTAATCATGTCTGGAAGGATATGGCGCCATCTTTGGAATCCTGGGATTTAATCTTGTTCTTAATCTGGGAATAATTAATTTTAATCAATGGTTTTAGTGAATCCGATTTTTTGCCATCATTTTTTCTTTCCATTTATCCCTGAACATAAGGATTTCTGTATGTAAGAACTGGGTATTTCATAATTTCTTGACCAAGTAATAATTTCGACCGTGCATAACGCAAAAATTTATAAGAATATTCCTGTCGCAAAAATACACATTTCCCCAAGGAACTGAAAACTGTGATTCTCGATGAGTAGTTAATGAAGTATAAGGAATGTCGTAAGTTGCATTTAGGTATAACCTGCGATAATCTACCTGTCAAGGCTACGCAAAACTGTGGCTCAAAAATTTGCCATTTCTTAAATATTTAAGATGGCCCAAGAGGCAGGATAACATGAATAAGAAGCCATTACAGACCAGACCTGGCCCTCTCTTTTCTGAGCAGACCACCACACCGACACAACAGTTCTGAATTTCGTCTAGATCTGCAGAGACAACTCATTCAGCCAAACCATCTGCTGCGCTTGTCAAAAAATCCGTCAGAAGTCCCCTCAATGAGGAAAAAAGGATCCCTAAAAGTAGGTCCCCTTTAAATCACTCGTAAGGAAGATTTCCCAGAGACTCATGATGGCCGTAATCTTTGGGCCCGCGGACATTTGTCAACTAAATGTAGATTAAGCCTGGCTCTTTGAGGTAAGTACGCCTCTTATTACAGTAATCTATGTGTTTTCGTAAATATATAAAATAGAACAAGTACCTTCGCTATTTGGGATAAGGGTAAAGTACCTTACTCGACTTATTCTTTCAAGAATGAAGTTAATCTTGATAAGAATGAATAAGGGACAGAAAAACCATTTCTTCCAAGTAGCCCCTGTTGCCTAATGCCCAACTTTCTCTCAGAAACATCTGTCAAATTTACGACGGTAATTATGTTAATGTTCTCGAGTGTTCCGTGGAAAATATTCGTAGATGAGTGGGACTTAGAACGACCTGATCGAAAGACGAGGAAACGAAGGAACTACGTCAGTTTTAGAGTTCTTGGACTGTAATAACGGACTTGCAATGAAATAAAGACAGCTTTCATAATTTCTATACACTCCCACTGCAGCAATGGAATGGGTTGCTTAGCAATTTCGTGCCTGTTGGTAGTGCAGAATCCGGAGGTCTGCGTCTGCCCTCCAAAGCCACCTTAATCTGAACCTACCAATTATCAGAAAACTCTTGGTATGGCAATCGAGATGATTATCTTAAATTACATGACTCTGACGACAGATAAGGTCTATATCTACAATGTTCACCAACTCAAGAC
>NC_089790.1:3397500-3490000 GCF_040412425.1 Macrobrachium rosenbergii | reverse complement strand
CATCAGACAGATAATTTGAAGAAGTGTTCAACGTGATTACGAATTGCAAGTTTGGTAAGGATGTGAATATAGCATGTAAAAAATAGATTAAAAGGATGAAAAATGGGCTCGATTTAATGACAGAGAAGTGGAAGGAATGTATGAGGAGGATGCAAAATGCAAGGACAAGGTCACAGAACTGAGAAATATTTGTGGACATAAGACAACTGGAAGGAGGAACAAAAGCAAGAAATGATAAGAAGTTGAGATGAAAGGAATACCTCAGGGAGAAATAGAAGTTATTCTTTAAAGAAGCGAACGTGAAGTGAGGTTAATGAACATTTGGATCTAGGAATAAATAACGCAAATGAAGAGATGCTAAATGATGAGAATACAGCCTTGCTTCCTCTAAGTGAGTCTTTGCAACATTAGCTTAAAACCTTAGAGATACTTTCATATTTGTTATAAATACTGAACTTGTTAAAAAAAAGGGAGAAACAGAGAAGAAAGTATCGCAAACTGCCCCAGTATGGAGACAGTAGGAGACAGTAATTTAAGATGGTCTAATTCGGACATGGAGTCCTAAATCTATTTATTCCCTCGATCTGGCGTGGTTAGGACACGTTAGGCTACTTTAAAGGTTTAAAGGTGGCAAATAGCAAAGAACAGGTTAATGACAAGAGACCGAACATACGAAAACAAGATCAGATCTCAAGACCCTTCTCCAACCACTTCAATTTACGGGCTGCTCTGGGAGCAGGAGCCCGTGCTGGCAAGTTGCTGGATGAATCTAGACATACTATAAGTCCTGGAGGAACAAGGCAATAGGCACTGATGTCCAAGAAGGTAGCTTTATGCATTCCTTGATGCGCATCCTTCTACAGATCACAGGAACAGTAATGCACCTTGCCAGGGAAAATTCATCAGGACTTCAGCGAGGCTTGAACTTTGTACCCAAGGAGTACGAGTCGCCGGCGATTCCACCGAACTACCACTGGATAAAACTGCAACTGGATAAAACTACTACCGGATAAAACTACCACTGGATAAAACTACTACTGGATAAAACTGCGGGGGGGGGATGTTAAAGAATGACAGCAAAATCCTCTTGTATTGTTTAAACCTGGATTTTTTTTTAGCTCGGGTGACTGGAATCACAGATGATTGACAGCAACGTGATAGTTTTCAGGGAGGCTGTAAATGTCAAAGGCAGTAAGGTCATACACGTAAATGAAAAGCAAAGAGAGAGAGAGAGAGAGAGAGAGAGAGAGAGAGAGAGAGAGAGAGAGAGAGAGAGAGAGAGAGATTGAAGAATAGAAAAGAGCAACTGGTTGGATATACGATGGGCTCTATGAAACAGTAATACTTAGCACGGAAATAATTGTACTAAGGGTATTTAAGTATAAATAATGTTACTGAAGTACATGCGAAATCATGAGGAAGCTGGGTGTGAGATATTGAAGGCTCAAATACTTGCAATACAAAATGCAAAGAAGAAAAGGATGACCTTTTGTGACTGTAAACAAGCAACTGGTTATGAAACTTAAAAAAATTCGCTATAGAATAACTAATTATATCAACAAGTTCAATAAAAAGCGTGATTATCAGAACAAATGGTGGCATCTCACTATGAACAAACAGATATTTTCGAAAAGTATCAGCGCTCCACAGCTAACAGGTCAGAAAAAAAGGAAGAACCCAGTGACTGAAGGACAGAAATGATGGTAAACGTACAATGCAAATAAAAAAAAAAAATCATTCCTGAAAAACAAAAAAAAGGCATTCACGAAAAGCAAGTGGTCACGTATGTTGCACACTAACAACTACTGCGTGTAATTCCCTCTTATTTTCGCTTTGCAATGAAGACAACGAACGCGGAAAAAACACACCTTCTTTTCTCCTAATAGAAATGGCCCTTTAAAACCTAAACGTTTCAGCAAAAGAGGAAAAGCTTATTAGTTTTTACTCTCCTCCACCGAAAAACAATCTTCGACAGAATGGCTTCGGAGAAAAAGGGCATGGCAACCGAAAGTAGCCCCTTTCATTACCTGGCTGGAAGGAAAGAACATTATTTTTAAAAGATATATATATATATATATATATATATATATATATATATATATATATATATATATATATATATATATATATATATATATATATATATATAGTGGGTGTATGTCCGTGTATACACACATTTTATATATATATATATATATATATATATATATATATATATATATATATATATATATATATATATGTGTGTGTGTGTGTGTGTGTGTGTGTGTGTGTGTGTTTGTGTGTGTGTGTGTTTGTGAATTCTTATTGAACCAACTTAACCATAACATACTAGATTGAAGAACTGGATGATATTTTTCCCTGATCGAAAAAACAGAACTTGATCAAAGTTTTCTAATATTTAACTGAAAATTTTTTTTTATACCTGGCACATTAATCCACTTCGGTTTACACCTGCGCGATTTCAGCCCACGCTATTCCAACCCACATTCGCCAGTTATTAGGACTGAAGGATTATCAGCAAAAATATGCGTTACTCTGTGTTCAGTGCGTTTTATTTTATGGGGTTTTTAAATACGAAAAAAGGTTTGTTACAACAAGTAGATATTCATTTACATGTATATCTAAATCAGTGTGTTAAATGATTCCATACAGAACGGACAGGCGTTGTATGGTTGCCTAGGAACCAAACTATAAGATCAAAACATCAGGTGTACGAGAGAGTTGGCTGAACAGGTAGATAGAGGAGTTATATTATCTAATCACAAAACTTAAGCAGGTCAGGAGAGCGAAAGTCTGTGGGAGAGAGAAAACAGAGCCATTCTTTAAGAAGATTACCTCCGTGTATCAAACTGTTAAATCAATAAACGTACACCAATGCTTTCGTACCGTTCTCGCAAAGAACAACTCCGTTCTCTCTCTCTCTCTCAATATATGCTCATATATTTATAGCAGCCCCTTTGTTGACCTTTCCTAATGATTCCATCCTCACCTAACATGTGTGTCTATAAACTAAAACCCTCACGCAACTTGGAATAACCTTATTTTTAACTTCGCCCTTATTTTTAACCTCATATTCAGCACCAGTGATATAAATAAACGTTACCACCACGCACGATTTACACCAGGATTTACACTAATGAGTGCTTGAAGGTTACAAGTAGTAATTACTCACGCCTAGGAAGTATTATAGTTTTTTTTTCTGAGGAAAGTCAATTGGAACACACGGAAAATAAAAATGTCGTTTATGATGAAAATTAGAAAAACAAGTTGACCTACTGAGCTTTAATCTGTTTCCCGGTATGGGGTGTCCCCTTGCCAGCCAGAGCCCTGCGCACAGGGCTAGGTTTGGAAAGATTCCTGTACTTCACTCTTTGTACCCGGTTATCTAGGACAGGTTAGGAACAGTATGGTTAAGATGCTTCCTAGAAGTTGGCTTTGTTACATCTTGTGCTTTAAATGGTGTTTTGTAAGTGGTACTGACTACAGGCTGGATATGTGTTTTGTGACTGGTACTGATTACAGACTGGACATGTGTTTTGTGACTGGTACTGATTACAGACTGGACATGTGTTTCGACTGGTACTGATTACAGACTGGAATGTGTTTTGTGACTGGTACTGATTACAGACTGGACATGTGTTTTGTGACTGGTACTGATGACAGACTGGACATGTGTTTTGTGACTGGTACTGATGACAGACTGGACATTTTTCGTGACTGGTACTGATTACAGACTGGAGTGTTTTGTGACTGGTACTGATGACAGACTGGACATGTGTTTTGTGACTGGTACTGATGACAGACTGGACATGTGTTTCGTGACTGGTACTGATTACAGACTGGACATGTGTTTTGTGACTGGTACTGATGACAGACTGGACATGTGTTTTGTGACTGGTACTGATGACAGACTGGACATGTGTTTTGTGACTGGTACTGATGACAGACTGGACATTTTTTGTGACTGGTACTGATGACAGACTGGACATCTGGTAATTACAGACTGAACATGTGTTTTGTGACTGGTACTGATGACAGACTGACATGTGTTTTGTGACTGGTACTGATGACAGACTGGACATGTGTTTTGTGACTGGTACTGATGACAGACTGGACATGTGTTTTGTGACTGGTACTGATGACAGAACATGTGTTTTGTGACTGGTACTGATGACAGACTGGACATGTGTTTTGACTGGTACTGATGACAGACTGGACATGTGTTTTGTGACTGGTACTGATGACAGACTGGACATGTGTTTTGTGACTGGTACTGATGACAGACTGGACATGTGTTTTGTGACTGGTACTGATTACAGACTGGACATGTGTTTTGTGACTGGTACTGATGACAGACTGGACATGTGTTTTGTGACTGGTACTGATGACAGACTGGACATGTGTTTTGTGACTGGTACTGATGACAGACTGGACATGTGTTTTGTGACTGGTACTGATTACAGACTGGACATGTGTTTTGTGACTGGTACTGATGACAGACTGGACATGTGTTTTGTGACTGGTACTGATGACAGACTGGACATGTGTTTTGTGACTGGTACTGATTACAGACTGGACATGTGTTTCGTGACTGGTACTGATTACAGACTGGACATGTGTTTTGTGACTGGTACTGATTACAGACTGGACATGTGTTTTGTGACTGGTACTGATTACAGACTGGACATGTTTTTGTGACTGGTACATTACAGACTGGACATGTGTTTTGTGACTGGTACTGATTACAGACTGGACATGTGTTTTGTGACTGGTACTGATTACAGACTGGACATGTGTTTTGTGACTGGTACTGATTACAGACTGGACATGTGTTGTGTGACTGGTACTGATTACAGACTGGGTATGAAGCAAGTATTTTTGCAATTTCTTATATTCAAAAGTTGAGCTACAAATAGCTTACCAACATCGAATACAATGTATCCTTACAGTAATTTGCCTCCAGAGGGATTTAATTGTATGTAAGTTATGTATGTAAGTTTCAACCTGTACCAACCCTAGACGACAGCTTCAAACGTCCACAAACAAAGGTGTACTTATCAAACAAAATTCCTTGTAGGTACAAACCATTCCCAAGGTACAGTGAATTCATGCTTTCAAATTTCTTTGAAAAAACCGAGTTGAATCTTGGCCCTGCAACCCAATTCAGTGAAAAGAATTCCTCGTTTCCATTTACCTTAAGCTTTTACTCTTGCTCACATTTACTCTCAACTTTCTCCTAGTTTCTGCTGTGCCTCTACTCCTCATTCTATTCACTGCTCATTTTCTTATCCTTTAACTTTACACCTACATCCATTGTCCTTTCTCTGGCTTTTCGCATCACGTCATTCATAAAGATACTGAACAACACAGCAATGTTATGGACCAACTTTTCCACCAAACCAGTCCCTCTGTCATTTGCAAATCTAACACACGCTTTGCTTTTACCATATATACTTTTAAAATATCTCATCAACCAATCTTTTGTATATTCCATACCGAAAACTCTCTACAATGCCTCTATCTATTCTATTATAAGCTTTTCTAGGTCCATGTATACCACACATAATTCTTCCTTGTACTTAAAAACTTTTCACATAATCATCAAACCACGCACATAACCAGCAAACCCGCTTCCTTTTCTAAGACCAACTGTTCTTCTCCTATCAAACCTTCTGTCATCCGTCTTACTTTCTCACTCAAACCCTGACAATGTCAAGTACTGTTTTGTCCTATTACTTCTTACATATTCCTTTGCCACCTTTATTTCTATACAGACGTACCTTACAAATCACAGTCAACCATTCAATTGCGCTGTCACGACAGTATTTCAATAATACCCAACGGGAATCGAGCCAAAAATCAACCCCCTTTCATAACAACCTAATAAGGACTTAGGGCTTAACTCGTAAAAACATCTGAATTAGAAGCAATTTTTAAAATGATTTCCAATGTCTACATCCTGACGTTAAAACTAATATATCCACTGAACGCGAACGAACAAGTGAATTCATCTTTCCATCAAAACAAAGTTATGATCTTTTCCTTATTCTCCGACTCGCCAAGCAAAGTTTCTTGAAAAGTCTTAAATGTGTTATTAATTCATTAAGCACTTCGCAATGTCTGAATGTTTTTCAATGAAGCTGCGAGGCAGCGGTGAAAGGAACCACATCACATGAACCAGTTTTGCCAAAATCTTGGGCGGAAACGAGATGAAATTAATGTGTAACTGGAGATTGGCATATCTATTTCCTTTTCAATGATATTTCTACACTCTACGAGAAGGGGCAATTATTTTTCTGCTGTTTAACGTTCAGAGACAATTTCTTGCCCGTCTAAAAATGCTACGTAAAGTGTATGATAAGAACACGCAAGATCAATCAAAAATAATGTGAGGACACCAAAAACAATACCTACATGAAAAAAAAAGAACAAATCATAACAGTAACTACTTATATAACCTCGAATTACTATTACTAGTACGCAATGGAAGTAGACTTTGATGATTTATGTCAAAAAGAAAAAAAAATCGAGACAAATTCACCAAGAGAAGGAAGGCATGTTTTTCTTTAATTTGAGGGCGAAGTGAGTGAGAGAGAAACTACGAGGGAGGGTTTCTACGAGAATGAATGGAGAAGGGCATCGTATACACCCCTTTATCTCGCCCTTATAAATTCACCTCCCTCCCCCCCCCCCCCCCTTCTCTCCTGTCCTCACCATCCTCCTTTCTCTCTCTCTCTCTCTCTCTCTCAGGGTGTTCCTCACCTCTCCAAAGCCACCAACCCCTTTCCTTCTTCTTCCTCTTCTTCTTATTCTTCTTCTTCTTCTTCCTCATCTTCCTCATCCTCCTCCTCCTCCTCCTCATCCTCCTCCATCTCCTCTTCCTCCTCCTCCTCCTCCTCCTCCTCCTCCACCTCGCCTAACTCCCTCGCAGGCCATCTATTGATTTCCTTAAAGTTGGTGTACGTGGGGCAGATCTCTCTCTCTCTCTCTCTCTCTCTCTCTCTCTCTCTCTCTCTCTCTCTCTCTCTCTCTCTCTCTCTCTCCTTTATTAAAAATTTTCGCTTCATCTTGTGAATCGTATTTCTTGTAAGCTTTTAATTTGCAAGTCTTCTTCGTTCTTATTACCATAGGTATCATCACTACGACCAAAAGACCCATCATAACGATTTACCTTTATCATTATCCTTATCACCATCGTCATTATATTCATTATCATAGCTATCTGAGGTAGTAGTAGTAGTAGTAATAGTAGCAAACAGCAGTAGTACCAGTAGTAGTGGCAGTAATAGCGTACCATAATTACATCATCAATAACGCAACCTACATCCGTGTAACAGTGAGGTGTACATTGCCCTACTTCCCTCTACCAATGTCGAAATCTCTCTCTCTCTCTCTCTCTCTCTCTCTCTCTCTCTCTCTCTCTCTCTCTCTCTCTCTCCCAGATGTGTTAATTTCTCGTAAGAGCTCCAGAGAATGTCAGTGAAACACATTAACCATAGTATATTTGCTCAGCATCGCCAGCTAATGTAATATTCCCACCAAAACAACAACACGGCATCATTGGCTTCTCCTGACTCTCGGAGGTGAATGAAAGATCTCTCGAAGCGAACTGTTATTTTGATCGTTGAATCACACACTTTCAAGATTCCTTTGATTCTCTACATTTGAGAACGAGTGTCAAGAACGGAAGGCAGTCGTTGCCTAATGAAAGGTAATAATTATTACAAATTTGTACTCTTGAATGAAGTCGAAATTTCATACCTCTATGAAAAGACATGAACGAACAATTAAAATTGACATTCTGTAAAAAAAAAAGGAAGTCGTTGTTTAATGAAAGATAATAATTATTAAAAATTATTCGGTACTCAAGGGTGAATTTATATTTCATACCTCTATGAAAAGATATAAAGGAACAACTGAAATTGACATTCGGTAAAAACAAAAGAGCTATAAGTCAAAATAAAAAAAAAACTCCTCTTAGTAAGGGGACACACAACCTATCATTATTTAAGCACCCGTCCTCTCTTATTAAAAAGCGTTCCATTCTTAGCAGCCTTTTAACTCAGCCTGCAAGATCTCTGTCACACGACGACGAGGGACATTCGTTAACAGCCCGGACCACTGGAAACGGCGACACCGCAAAGTACTCGTTATCCAGAGGGAGAATTCTAAGAAGCAGTTTTTCGCATCAACAGCGCTTTTTGTTATGCTCACGCTCCAGTGTTTGGCTCGCAAATATTTAGCCAAACACCCGGCCGCCCGGGCACTGCATTTGTTCCCCAACACGGGGAATAACCCGGCCAAGAAATGAAGGAGACTAACGTGTTTGCAATGTTCAAAATCCTTTTGCGTGGATTTCCTTTCAACGGCGCTAAGGCACAATGCTTGGACGAAAGCGCATCGTTTGCTGTGGCTGTTCTTTGCTTGAGTGTCCCAGTAAATTGCGTGGTAATGAGGATGCTTTAAATAGAGGGTCTGTAAGTGGTTGCCATAATTATTCGCAGCCATAAACTTCATGAATTCGACCGCAAAACCAGCTTGCCTAATTGTTATTATTATTATTATTATTATTATTATTATTATTATTATTATTATTATTATTATTAAAAAATACTCATAGTAGCATGAGTCTTAAAATGGAGAAGCAAATCCACAGTTATGTATATGTACATATATTTATCTTTAAATATACAGTATATATATAACTGTGGATTTGCTTATTATTATTATTATTATTATTATTATTATTATTATTATTATTATTATTATCATTATTGTTATTATTATTCAGAACACGAACCTTATTCCTATGAACAAGCCCGCAGGGGCCAATGACTTGAAATTCACGGTTCCAAAGAATACGGTGTTCATTTGTAGGCAATAACAGAAGGTACTGTAACAGAAAATACAGATAAAAGAGATCAAATTAACAAACGATTAAATAAAAAGACAAATATTCTTAGAGACACGAGTCCTTTGAGCAAACAGAAAAAAGATTCGACCTCCAGTAGGATCAACTATCCACAGGGTACGTTTTGAGAACATGACACTCCAATATCTGGATTCCAAAGCCCTTCCATGACGACAAAGGGTAAGGGATTGGGAGGGTCCGCTGATCTTATCCCACGCAATCAAGTCGAAATGAAACCGATGGAATGGAAAACCTCTAACGCTGGAGCAGCCATGTTTGCAGAATTGACTGGAGAGAGAAATTCATCAGGGTCGGAATCCCTTCTATTATTCTCATGATGCTTTTATACTGCAAGATTCTTTTGTTATTTCGAGGATGCTTTATACAGCAAGATGATTCTATTTTCTCATGATGCTTTTGTACAGCAAGGTTCTTATGTTATTCTCAAGATGCTTTTATGCAGCAAGGTTCTTATATTATTCTGAAGATGCTTTTATACATCAAGATTCTTATATTATTCTAAAGATGCTTTTATACAGCAAGATTCTTATATTATTATAAAGATGCTTTTATACATAAAGTCTTATATTATTCTAACGATGCTTTTATACATCAAGATTCTTATATTATTCTGAAGATGCTTTTATACAGCAAGATTCTTATATTATTCTAAAGATGCTTTTTATACAGCAAGATTCTTCTATCATCCTGATGGTGCTTTTATACTGCCAAATTCTCCTATCATTCTGATGATGCTTTTATACTGTCAAATTCTCCTATCATTCTGATGATGCTTTTATACTGCCAAAGTCTCCTATCATTCTGATGATGCTTTTATACTGCAAAAATTCTTCTATCATTCTGATGATGCTTTTATAATGCAAAATTCTTCAATTATTCCCTTGATGCTTGTGAACTGGAAACGTGTCTCGCTTTATCTATACATCCGCATCAATCTTTTCATTTAATTGTATCCCTTTTGAAACATCTCATCTTTATCTTGAACCTTTCCTTAATTGCTGTTTTAGGTCGTGTTTTAAGAATGTCGACGGCCAATAAAATTGCTTTGCTTATATGTATTTTTTTTTTTGTTCCTGCAATAAATGAGTCGGACCTCATAAACCTCACAATTTTAACCCCTTGCAACATACTTCATTTCTGAAATTCTTTCTCTCTCATTTTTGACACTAAATATAATTAATTTCTTAGCTATTTCCACCTTCATCTTGTTTCCTGTATTTATCCTTTGCATTTTTCCTCAATTTTTTATAATTTTACCTTTAACTTGGGCAATATTTCTTCTCCGTTTTCTACTTTCGTATGTTTTCTTTCTTCATTAAGAATCGTATTATCACTCTTACTTGATTCTTTAAAATTTTCCACTTTTCCGCCAGACATTTCTCCCTTTTCGTCGTCCATTCCTCTCATTTCTCATTTCATCCTTTTTTTTTTTTTTAATCATTCCTTTTTTTCAATCATTTCCCCATCTCGTCGCTTTTTCTCCACTTCTCCTTGTCATAATCCCCCTCTCCTTATCCATGACCCATTTTAGCTCACCACTAAGTCTCTGTCTTTCATAAATTTTCTTCTTCTCTCTCTCATTTTCTCTGTCTTCTTTCCAGTTCTCCGTGCGCCATTTCGTATAATCTCGTCGACTCATCTTCCGTATTTATCCCCTTATCTAGCAATCCCGATTAGTGCCCTCGTGCCTCTCCCAAAATGAAAGTCTTCCTCGGTTCCAATATTTCTCGCTTGAATTCCTTTCTATTGAAAGGAGAGGACGAAAGTTTCGCAGCAAATCTCTCAGGTTTTGTTCCTCGGTTAAAGGTCCATTGCCACTATTTCAGTTTTACTCATTTTCAGAGCATAAAGTAGCCTCGGTTTTATCTCGGCCACTCCGTCAAGGCTTTATCTGAGCGTCATCTCCTTGTCGGAGGATCAGTCGGTCGTTGGGGCGACGTATCTTCGCTTTTAAAGGGCAGATTTAAACCCTTACTGAAGCTGGAGTTAATTTTGCCTTAGTATTAACAGTGCTGGAAATAAACATATATGATAAAGTAAAAAATATATATATATATAAACATTATTATTATTAATATTGATACTCTTACCACAAACGTTACTATTATTATTATTATTATAATTATTATTACTATTATTATTATTATTATTATTATTATTGTTGTTGTTGTTGTTGTTGAGTATTCGGAAAAACCCGCACAATGTATGAATCGGCCGTAACACACTAATAAAAAGCGATGTTTCATAATTTCATTAACAAGCCAATAATCAAATCAAGCAGCTGTCTGGCCCGCAAAAACGTTAGCATTTCGATAGCCGATTGTTTTTCACGTTCTTATATACAAACGTAAACTATATCACAAATACAATATTGCGTGGACTTTAGTCCAGTACAGGAACAGCGAGAAGCCTCGCTACATTTTTAACAGGAAAATAATAAGCGCATGTGAATGACATTTATCTACGAACATACACGCACACACATAAATAAAAAAAATATGTAATACACACATATATACATACACATATGCACATTTTATATATATATATATATATATATATAATATATATATATATATATATATATATATATATATATATATATATATATATATATATATAAATCACAACTCAGAAGGAGAAGGAGAGAGAGAAGAGAGAACAGACCACTTTTGCAAAATAATATGTAGTTTGAAAAATACGTAGTTAATCAGGACGAAATTTGATGGAGTACCTAAGGGTAAAAGCTTTGTAATGGGAAAACGATGGAGAGCGAAAATTCAGTCCATGCAGGGAAGGAAGGAAGTCGTCCCGTAGAAACAGCAGAGGAGATAAAACGTTTTAAAAAAGACGAGAGGAAGTAATAAACTCCGGGGAAAAGAAGACACAGATGAAACCCATGTAAGGAAAGGTAGTAAACCTGAAGTAGGTTTAGAAAAGAAAGTGTTGTAGACGAGATGAACGCAGTCTCCATTCTAGAAGCTAACGCTTGGACCAGACGTTTATGCACTATATAGCGGACAATTATGGCAACTTCAGATTTTACGAGGGAACCAAAGAACCACCACCAAAAAAAAAAAAAAGTCACATATTGCAACGTTACAATTGGAAGTCAAAGAGATTTGAAATCTGTGGATACGAATAGTGTAGAAAAATAAGTGTACTTTAGTTTAACCAGACCACTGAGCTGATTAACAGCTCTCCATTTAACTGTCACGAACTCTTTAACAAGAAATACACAGCGACACGCACATACATACATACATGGTAAGAATTCCAAAATTGCTTAAAATACTGGCGTCATTTTTAACGGGACATGAACAAAAAGAACAATTTTATAGAAGATTAAGAGAAGACAACTGAACCTCGTGGGGGCAAGAATATTAGGGACTTGAGAAAACCGGGTGAGACAGAGACCACCGGGAAAACGAACCAGTGAAAGAGACACCTGCAGGAAAATGAACGACCGGCGGGTAAATGAACCGGGTGAGACACAGACCAACGGGAAAATGAACTGGTGAGACAAGAACAAGCGGGAAATGAACAGAGTGAGACAAAGACCAGCGGAAAAATTAACAGGGTGAAACAGAAACCAGTGGGAAAATGAACCGGTGAGATAGAAACCAATGGGAAAATGAACCAGTGAAACAGAAACCAATGGGAAAATGAACCTGGGAAAATGAACCAGTGAAACAGAGACCAGCGGGAAAACGAACTGGTGAGATAGAAACCAATGGGAAAATAAACAAGCGAGACAAAGACTAAAGGGAAAATGAATTGGTGACACAGAGAAACCAGGGGAAAAATGAACCGTGTGAGACAGAGACCAGTGGGAAAATGAACTGGGTGAGACCCTCCCCCCAAAAAAAGCGGGAAAATAAACCAGTGAGACAGAGACCAGCTGAGAAATGAACCAATGAGACTGAGAATCCAGCAGGAAAATGAACCGGTGAGGCAGAGAAACCAGCAGGAAAATGAACCAGTGAGACAGAGACCAACGGGAAAATGAACTGGTGAGACAGACACCAATGGGAAAATGAACTGCTGAGACAGAGAAAAAACAGAGGAAAATGAACCAACGGACAGAAAACAAGCCGGGAAAATGAACCTGACAGAGACAGAAAACAACGGGAAAATGAACCTGCAAGACAGAAAACAGCGGGAAAATGAACCTGCGAGACAGAAAACAGCGGGAAAATGAACCTGCGAGACAGAAAACAGCGGGAAAATGAACCTGCGAGACAGAAAACAGCGGGAAAATGAACCTACGAGACAGCGACCAGCCGGGAAAATATGAATCGGCTGGGACAGAGAAACCAGAGGGAAAATGAACAGGGTGAGAGAGAGAGAGAGAGAGAGAGAGAGAGAGAGAGAGAGAGAGAAACCAGCGGGAAAATGAACCGCTGAACCGAATGGGAAAAGGACGGGGTAGACAGGAGAAGCTTATTCATTCTCCCACAGAGGTCTGGGGGAAAGAACAGGAAGTCACGCGGCCAAGGGAGAGGTAAAGCACTCTGCCATTTGAAAAAAAGAAAGGAAGCTCTCTCTCTCTCTCTCTCTCTCTCTCTCTCTCTCTCTCTCTCTCTCTATGGTGAGAGCCGTCAGGAAATGAAATTAATTGAATGCAAGGAAGACAGTTTTTTTTTTTTTTTGAGGAAGGACGACCGGTAATGGAAACAAACCCGAGGCACTGGGCTCTGTTGTGTGTTCAATCAATACTTGGTAATATAACTAACTATAACCTACAACTTATAACTTAGGAAAAGGTAAACAAAACACGTACCGATAATGAAGTATATTGATTCTACCAAAACCTTAGGTTAGTGGTATAAATTCGCTCATTAAAGATTTATGAATCAGTCGCGCCTATTTAGCACGTTCGTAAAATAGAATAGAGTCGTCAGCTGACGACTGACAACTGACTTTATTTACTCATTCATTTATTTTGTTTATATGACGTCCTAAATTCCCATTATTGACACATGAATCTATAATGATGGCATTTAGACCAAAACGAATCCCTGATTCCCTCAACAAAAATCTAGCCAAACAGTATTGTATATCAATCAGGAAACCATTTTGTACCGCATGTAAAGAAAAAATAGCGATACAGGGTGACAAAATCTTCGAAAAATAGCGATACAGGGTGACACAAAATATTCGAAAAATAGCGATACAGGGTGACACAAAATCTTCGAAAAACAGCGATACAGGGTGACACAAAATCTTCGAAAAATAGCGATACAGGGTGACATAAAATCTTCGAAAAAAATAGCGATACAGGGTGACACCTAATCTTCGTAAAAACAGCGATACAGGGTGACACAAAATCTTCGAAAAAAATAGCGATACAGGGTGACACAAAATCTTCGAAAACTAGCGATACAGGGTGACACAAAATCTTCAACTGATACTCGGTGAATTATTGTAAGGCCGGGCGAAATACTTCATATCAGCACCCCGGTGAGTTCCTGGTCCCTGATGAACTGAATTTCATTAGGGCGCAGTCGAGGGCGCCTCTATTCCCTCCCTACGTAGGGAGTTCCGGGTTCCTTTCTCCAGAGGAGTTCTGGCGAATTCTCTGGTTAAATTCCTCCTTTTGAACTCGGTGATAATAATAATAATAATAATAATAATAATAATAATAATAATAATAATAATAATAATAATAATAATAATAATAATAATGTGTATCTACATTTCTCCTTTAGTCAAAGAGGAAAAATATTCCAGTAATTTTGCAAATGCATCACAATAATAATAATAATAATAATAATAATAATAATAATAAAAATAATAATAATAATAATAATAATAATAATAATAATAATAATGTGTATCTACATTTCTCATCCAGTCAAAAAGGACGAATAATATTCAAGTAATTTTGCAAATGCATCGCAATAATAATAATAATAATAATAATAATAATCGCTTGTATATGCAATTTCACGATCCGTCCAAAAGGACGAAAATATTCAAGTAATTTTGCAAATGATTCAAAGTCATTATAATTCAAGCACAGTATTACATTGTTTTGCATTTTCTTGTTGTAGACTTTGTGACATAAACCAGTGAATTTTATTACTGCTGGATATTTCTGTTACACACTTGAAACTAAGTGTATGGATAAAAATGAGCTTTGCATAACAAATACATACACACACATATATATGTGTATGTGTGTATGCAAATACACACAGAGAAAAAATGAGAGAATTGTGTAGTCACAGACTTCTCATACAGCCATAATTTTAAATCAAAGATGACAGCATAATGGAGCGACTTAACAATATACGAGCAAAGTAAAAAAAGAAGAAGTTAATTTCGATAAATAATTACCGTGATGGAAAGACAGGCCACTGTGTTCACTGATAAGAGCAAAAGCCAGCGTGGATTATGACATTTAAATTATATATTTATAGAGACGTGAATGATAATTTAAACATCAGCTGTCAGTGACAAAAAGCCTTTTAATTGGAAGTAGTAACTGAAATTAAAAATTATATCTTTATGATACTATGAATATATACAACAGTAATAATGCTTTCTACGCTCAACCAACAAACTGCTTGTAAGCCAGTCATAAGTACATTTTCATACGTTCAAATGAAAGCCCCAGAATGTTTTAGTAAGACTTTACTATAAAAATTATGAAAAAATAACCACGAAATCCCCAGAAGCGATTTAAATCCGGTGTGATTTTTGCCAGTTGCCTAAAACGATCAGCAATTTTTAAGTAACGTTATGTAATAAACTATATTCAAAATCACATGCAATTCGATGTTTGACGCACAGAATACATTTTAGCCTCTGAAATAACACGGTTTCGCCAAGATCACACGCACACACACTACTTCTAACGATATGCGAGACTATCTGTGCGAACAGGAACATTGGTAAACACATGAGCAAAAATAAACAAACCAATAAGACCGATTATGGCTGGATCAAAGCGGCCGCAATTTAAAGTTCCGTGACCGGCTCGCGCCATCTTTTGGGAACGTCTGAGCCATAAATGTGGGAGAACGTTACAAACGCCCCGGTTCTGTTTTCTTCTGAACGTGCTGTTGAGAGCTTGTGTAATGGCTCCATTCAGAAAACAGTTGGCATGTCTTTCCCTGAGGGGTTCTGTTAATGAGATGGTCTGCAGCCTTCCACTGTGCGCCATAAAGACCCTTTGGAATCTGGAACTGTTTTTCTTGGAATGGGAACCATAGACGAGAAGCTTTCCTCAGCACTGATAAAGTTATGAAGAGGAATAGTAGCATTCTACTTGTTACTCTAATCATCACAACTGAATAAGAATATAACAATGTCAAAATCTAAATTAAATCTTTTGACCGTTTTAAGTTAGGCTGAAAATCATTATAGTCTCTTCCTTGTTTGCTGACATACTACTGATTAATATAAATATTGGTTATTCTTGTTAAACATACACACATAACATAATTTACATATATATGTGTGTCACATCAACCTCCACCAATCCTATTTTTTGGTTACTTTTCATTTTATTTTCATATCAACTTTTGATTCACCATTTTCAAACGTACAGCTGCGTCGACCATTTCATAAGCACTGTAGCTCACTGTGGGATCGCCAGTGACGTGCTGGCAGACTCAAGTTACTGGCAGAAACATCTGTCACCGCAAGGACAGACAAATGGAGCAGTATATCAACAATATTCGTCTTTTCCTTCAGCACCTCTCAGCCTTGAGGATAAGAAAAGGTTCGGGAAATTGGAAAAGCGCTGTCGCAAAATAATATATATGTCCTTTATTGGTCAATGTCTTGCTCGTAGGCGATTATTATTAAAAAATGTGACTAGGTATGAACGTGGCTTTGGCTGTCTGTTTAATCTCTGGATACTACAGTAAAGCGAACTCCCAGAGAACAGAAGAGAGAGAAACGAAGGAAGAAAAACACCAACTGAGAGTCAACAAATACACGTATTCAAATGAAGGACGAGAGCAGATGCTTCACAGTCAACTGACGCGGAGAGAAATGAGCCTGAAAAACAACTTAAAGAGAGAAAACTTTCGTTCACAATATATTCCCCGTTACTATTCACCTCTAAGGAAGGGTCAAGGAATGTGTGTGTGTTTTTTTTCCTAATGGGGGCGAGAAAGGGAGAGGCAGGGAAGGACCTCAAAGGTGAGGATGACCCAAAAAGAGAGTACCTCCAGCCGGAGTGTTCCGAAGAGGCTCCGCTTCAAGAGGACCTCTCCGGCAATCCGGAGATTATATAAGCAAGACTTGAAGAAGATTTCTCTGTAAGTTATAAGGAAGATTTCACTGTGAGTTATAGTTTAGAATCAAGGCAACAACGTTGCTGTGTGTGTGTGTGATGACTAAAGAAGATATAGATCTTTCATAACTTCTGAAGAACTGACTGGGAAGCTGGTTTCGTAATGAAATTACTAATATCTGACTCAAAAGGGAAACAAACTAATCAACAACAACAACAAATAATAATAATAATAATAATAATAATAATAATAATAATAATAATAATAATAATGTCAACCAACACCCAGCATTAAAGAAATCAACGCCTACTCATCATCCTACTTATTACCATTATATATTACAAACATGCGAAGGAAAGCTACTACTCATATCATTATTCTAAAACCTGAAAAGTCCCCAAAACCTCGACCTTCCCGAAAGACATAGAGGAAACAACCCAACAAAAATGAGAAAGAAAGACTGGCAGGCATTCCCTCCCACCAAAACATTTTCTTGTTTGACCCCCCACCCCCACCCCACCCCCTCATCCCACCTCTCTCTCTCTCTTTCATCCCCATCTCTCTCTCTCTCTCTCTTTCCTCCCCCGCATCACAACGGGGGATCTAGTCAAGGGCAGTAAAACTAGACAGCTATTTAGTAGGACCCTTTCTAGATTATGTAGTGTCGCCACGGTCTTAGATGGGGACAGAAGAAGAAGAAGAAGAAGAAGAAGAAGAAGAAGAAGAAGAGGAGGAGGAGGAGGAGGAGGAGGAGGAGGAGGAGGAGGAGGAGGAGGAGGAGGAGGAGGAGGAAAACGAAAAGAGACGAGAGGAAGAAGGAGGAAAAAGTGGAAGGCGAAGAAAAGGTCCCTCAGAGCCCCCGGGGGAAGGGTCACAAAATTTCGAGCCGTCTAATTTAATGGAACTATGTTATGGCAGCCGGTACAGAACCTAGATGGCCCTAAAAGAGGAGACGCGAGGGACGGGACACCCGGTTGGGACACAATGTGACCAGATTTCAAAGGGCGGAATTAGGTTGAATTTGAGGATAAGACTTTGGCATCAATTGCGTCCGCATAATGTGTGTGTATATGTATGCATGTATGAATGTGTATGTATATATATATGTATGAATGTATGTGTATATATATATATACATTTACATATATATGTATATATATATATATTCATTTTTTAATTTTTTTACACCCACACACACACACACACACATATATATATACAGTATATATATATATATATATATATATATATATATATATATATATATATATATATATATATATAGAGAGAGAGAGAGAGAGAGAGAGAGAGAGAGAGAGAGAGAGAGAGAGAGAGAGAGAGAGAATTATATGTACCAACAGAAGGCAAGGTCTTCTGCCAGGGCACTTCCAAACGTCAGGGTTCTTTCACATTGCAATAAAACATGTCACAAACACACGTCGGCAACCTATCGCACACACGTCACGAACACGTTGAGTACAAGTCAAGGGCTCATTGGTAGTTCTAACATTCTAGCATCTGCCGAGGTTCGTTCTCCGCTTACGGTCTCCAACTTGTCTTAAACTTGTTTGCGATTCGTATGTTGACGAGCACTGGGCCCTATGAGGTCATTCAGCGCTGAAAGGGAAACTGACCTTTTTCAATTATTGGTAATTTATAGGATTTAATTCACGAGAAATATTCATAACGGGTAAGCATACAGTAATTGTATGCCTATGTATTCAAGCCTCGAGGACATTCATAACAGGTATGCAAACAATGACGGTATTCATATGAATCCACAGAAGGGGGGTATTCATAACAGTTATTCACACAAGGAAGGTATTCATAACGGGTATGCATACCGTACGGTATTCATATGAATTCACAGAAGGGGGTTTTCATAACAATTATTCCCAAAAGGGAGGTATTCATAACAGGTATGCATACAATGGCGGTATTCATACGAATTCACAGGAGGGTATTTCATAACAGGTATTATCACAAGGAATGTATGCATACAATACGGTATTCATATGAATTCACACAAGGAGGGTATTCATAACAGGTATTACCACAAGGAAAGTATGCATACAATACGGTATTCGTATGAATTCACAGAAGGAGGGTATTCATAACAGGTATTATCACAAGGAAAGTATGCATACAATATGGTATGCATATGAATTCACAGAAGGAGGGCATTCATAACAAGTATCATCACAAGGAAAATATTCACAATACGTACTCCCACAAGGACGACTATTCCTAACAGGCCTTCCCACAAGGACGGCATACGTAACAGATATTGAAAAGCCAAGCGATATTCTGGACAGCAGCGTGTTGTTGCAACGGTGTGGCGGCTGCAGCATCGCCTTATTGCCAAATACCACGTGTCAGGACAACAACATCCGGTGTATCCACGAGCATCTCCACTCCGCTGACACGGGTCCATCCCACCAATCATCCGATATTGATGACAACACGAGTGTCTATCACTCGCCTTTGCATGACGCCCGTGCAAATATCAACCCCATCCAAAACACTGCTCTGTTTCCCCGGCATGCAGAGAGAGAGAGAGAGAGAGAGAGAGAGAGAGAGAGAGAGAGAGAGAGAGAGAGAGAGAGAGAGAGAGAGAGAGAGAGAGAGCAATTTTCTGGCCCACACACAAAATAAGGAGAGAGGGGTGTAAAAGGCCTTTGTGAATGAGTTTAATTTTGGGCTGAGTTTTATCACGCAAAAGATTTCTCTCTTGTTTTATTTTATATACATGCATACGTACATACATACATACATACATACATACATACATACATACATACATACATACATACATACATACAATATAATTTAACTCTGTGTTAAAAGTAAATTCCATTTGTTTTTATACTCAAAACTCTACATATTTATTTAATGCATACATACATACATACATATATACATATATATATGCATGCATAGACATATACGGTATATATATATATATATATATATATATATATATATATATATATATATATATATATATATATGTGTGTGTGTGTGTGTGTGTGTGTGTGTGTGTGTGTGTATATTGAGAGAGTATATAATTACCAGGTGTTCATTCGTTTTTATACTACAAGCTCCACATGTTTATGCATGTATTTCATCACTGCATTCTCCCATGATCTGTGCATACAAGGCATCGTGACAATAACAATTCTCTCTTCTCGCGAATAACTTTGCCATCTCCTTCCACGCCTCTCGCCCTCTCATCCCTCCCCACTCCCCCCTCTCCCCAAGGAGCCATAAAAGAGGCTGCTTAATTATTCCTAACAGAGCTAATGTACTCTGGGGGTCCTCATGACGCGACAAGAAGACACATTGTATTTCTCCCCCATTATTGCTAATAAATACGCGTCAACGAACTCCTCTCCCACAGCCCCCTTTCTCACTAACCACCCCCATCTCCCAAACCAGCCTCTTCTTTCCCCTATAGGCTCATTCGTTTATCTTTATACATCAGGCTTATGAAAAGTGGCTTATAATGGGCTTTTAAAAATGGCCCGTTGCGCGAAGGAATCTGGGCTTCTCTCGTCTCGGGTAGTTAAGGAATGCGTCTACTTTGAGAAGGTGTTTTTCTCCGTTGTTTCATTTTGAGAATGAACTTAATTAAACTGAAGTATGATAAATCCGACCAGAGCTAAAGGTACTGACGAAATTCCTCTGTACCTACCGAGCAAGTACATAATAAAATACTTGTACCGTTTCAAAATACAATACTTGCTCATATAGATAAATGTGGAGTTTCACTTATTATTCAATATCATAAAATGAGAAAAGTACTTTTGTAACGAAAATATACAATAAATTCATGAGGGTTTCCTTTAAAACCGCAACACCTACGTAAAACCTCCAATTAAGAATGTCTATAAAAAATACCATACAACACTGAATGAAACTGGGAGAAAATTTAAAAACCGATAAAAGGAGGCTTTTTCAAAACCAAAAAATAGGCCATAAATCATAAGAGACTTAATTTTAAGACCGCAACGCCGATGTAAAACCTCCTGTTAGGAATGTCAATATAAAACAATATAACAATGAATGAAACCTCCAGTTAGGAATGTCTATAAAAATATAACAGTGAATGAAACCTCCAGTTAGGAATGTCTATAAAAATATAACAGTGAATGAAACCTCCAGTTAGGAATGTCTATAAAAATATAACAGTGAATGAAACCTCCAGTTAGGAATGTATATAAAAATACAATATAACAATGAATGAAAATGACTTAAAAGACAAAAAGCAAAATCTATCACGGAACACCAAACAGGAAAACCAAAAATAAAAGGAAGCCTATTCATTCTGTAGCATCTAGAGTGAAAATGTCTCTGCGTCCGTCCAGGAGATTCCCAACATACACAGAAACCCACGTTATCATCCTGACTCGCACCGGATCCTTTATGTTTTCACCAACGTCTGTAGCATTTTCTCTCGCCGTCCAGACGTCAGAAGCAACGTGGGGACATTTATCTCCCGGACGAAATTGCCCAACGCCGTCTTCCTTCTTCTGTCCTAACAAAGGACGTTATGATTTACACCGCCGTCGGATGATCAAGGGTTCTTGGTCATTTTTCAAAGGCTTTATTTCCGTTACGGGAACTTCCGCCATCATTTTTAGGGGGGTCTTGGCCGCTCCTTCTGCGCAGTAAGTATCCTCATTCCGTGACGTCACGCTGTTCTGTATCAGAGGCAGTTTGTTCCCTTTACTGCAAAACTTTGGCGAGTACCCTTCATGGTAATGTTATGTATAGGAGAGGTTGCAGTGGTCCTTTTCCATAGTGTGTAGATTCTGTTCTTTTATCTGCTATTTATTTATCTATTTGTTTAATCTTCTTTATTCAATCGATTTGATTTTATTTTGTTCATTCATTTATTCAATCAATTTTAATTGAATTTAATCTTATTTTATTTATTTACTTACTATTTATTTATTCATTCATTTAATTTTTTAAATTTATTTTTAACTTAATTTCTTAATATATTTTTGTTTATTTACTATTTCATTAAATTGCAAGCACATTTCCATTTCATAAAGTGATGAGGGTGATCAATCCCAGTTTCCACAAAACCTGGAAGACCTTTTTTCATTAACGCTGTTTCTTAAGAATACGTATATTTCAAAAGAATGTAATTGGAAAGTGACTATTTCCCAGTATAAACCATACCTGAGAAAGAAAACTCGACCAAGCAAGGGACCTTCGTGTCCATGGTAACGAGAGTAAATTTATCAGTGTTCTGACCGAAACATTTGCCGTTGTGTTTCTGAGATGAGAAAATATCAAGGTCCTTTATCAACTCACGTTTTCGATAAATTAAAATCTTATTTGACATTCTTGTTGGTTGATAAACAAGACGTGTCATCTGTTTTTCATGCATCGTGCACGATATGGGAAACCTTACTTTTGTTTCAGAAGTGAGAATTCACATTTGATAAATAATGTTAAATGTTAAATAGATCTGACAGCATTATTCATAATATTTCATTTCCTTTAGGCTGAGGCAATAGCAACCGAATATAACAAAAAGTAAAATCACTTTGAATCAACTAAAATTATGAACGAAGAAAGAACTTTTAAACGAATCGCAGAAAGTGTTAAATTACATACATTTAAGAGTGACTGACGAATTGGAGCTTTGAAGTATAGCCTTCAGTACTGATAAATATTAACCTGCACTCATTATTATATGATCATCTTTTAGCTCTGATGAACTGACAATGAACTATTTGCAAAAGACCCATGAATTATGAATGCGTCATGCCTTGAATTATTGATGATATATTACTACCTCTCTGATCAGTTTGGCAATTCTTTTAGCCACATGAAACAAAAGATTTCACGTGTCGTATTGCAGAGTTTTTAATGTGCAGAAATGTTCTCAAAGAACAAATCATTACGGGGAGAAATGAGACATGCAAATGTTGTTCAATTTATATATTTACGACTCACGATTAAAAATTATAAAATGGATTTAAATGCTTGGGAAGGTTTACTAAAAACAAGACAATTACAGTAATTTCTGAATTCATTCTGATCAATTTGTGTAATAACTGAATAAGTCCAGAGCAAACGCACTGTGTAAATCTAGGCACTTAAAAGTTTTTGAGGTAATTCATTAACATATGCGAAATTACGGTAGGCGCGTACTTCATATAGATGAAATATGTAATCTCGGCTTGGTAAATATTTGAGGAAATGAATATGCTTGAAGTACGTGTTACAGTATTAACAAGATTAAAAATAGAGGTATGGGAGGGTTGGGAGCACGGTAACATACGCGTCAAGACGCGTAACGTATCATACAAGTATAAGACCGAGATTTCTTGTCATCAAACTGAAAGGAAATGGGAGGCCATTGCAGCCTTGCAGCTCGGGAACGGAAGAGGAGGGGGGGGGGAGGTTTACTTCTAAAATCAATAGGCTTTGGGCCCCCTCGGGGAAATAGTAAGTCTCTTAACAACATTCGAATTTCTAGGTGACCTAAAGTTTCCCAAAAAAGCGACCAGCAACAGATCACTGTGGGACGTTGGTTCAACCCCTTTCTTTCCTTTTATTGTACCTCCGTTCATATTCTCTTCCTTCTATCTTACTTTCCATCCCCTTCTAACAATTGTTTCTGCGAAGTTTTCCTCATGTTATGCTTTTAAAACCATTTTACCGTCAATTTTCCTTTCAGCGCTGAATAACCTCATAGGACCCAATGCTTGGCCTTTGGCCTAAATTATACATTCCATTCCATTTTTCACAGCCCTGAGATGACTGATGGCCGTATGGCCCTCATTTGTTAATGAGTTTAATGAGGTTCTGTGTCCCGAAGGCGGAAGGGTTCTTCCGCATAATCAAGGCCACCCAAGGATGACATCTCCCAGTTTGTCACGTTTACTCACTTCCAGTGCGCCTGCGCAGAATGTCTGAGTGCTGGTCAAGAGTTACTAGTTCAGTGCATTAGATATCGGGCCCTTACGTGAAGGACGTCGCTTCGGCATGAATCCAATTGTGGTTTATTAAGCTCAAAATGGAATTATGAATAACAATTCTGGGCCCTTTGTAGATATTCTCAGCCGCGGCAGTGACAGGAATTCCGCCAAAATTCTATCATTATTTTTGGTCAGGAAGATATAATTTTATATACAAATACACACACACATACAGTACATATATATTTGTATATATATATATATATATATATATATATATATATATATATATATATATTTATATATATATATATATATACATACATACATACATATATTATATATACATACACACACACATATATATCTGTACATAGACATTTTATATATATACATATAAATATATATAAACACACACCCACATACATATGTGTATATATGTACACATATTATTATATATACATACACACACACACACATATATATATATTTACATACACATTTTATACATATACATATAAAAATATAAATACACACACACACATGCATACACACACACACACACACGCCTGTGTGTGTGTGTGTGTGAGTGTACGTATACGTCGCTTAGTGCATACTCAACAGGGGGAGGAAGTTAAACTGAAGTTTTGGGTGAGGGCCTTAACTTGTAGTTTGACTTGCACTTGAATAATGGCTGTGCACTGAGGTGATTAAAAGCGCAAGAGCCTACTAATTGCTTCTTGAGAAGATTGGGAACTGTTTCGCTCCCAGGTTCTCTGGAGGCGTTTTTTTTTTTTTTTCTTTTCTTTTCTTTTGCCACGGAGTTCCGTGAGTTATCGACCTGATATTTGTAATTATTCTTGTAAAAATGTAACGTATAAGTATACCTATACATACAGAGTGTATGTATGTGTATATATAATATATTTTTGATATATAGATAATGTGTTTTTGCATGTATGTATGACTATATATATATATTGTATGTATGTATGTATATATATATACATAATGTATTTATGTATATATACAGATGGATAGATAGGATTTTTTGAGGTAATTTTTTTTTTTTTACCACGGAGTTCCTTGAGTTATCGATCTGATATTTGTAATTATTCATGTAATATACATATATAAATATACACATACATGAAAACAGTGTATATATGTATATGTATATATATATATATATATATATATATATATATATATATATATATATATATATATATATATATATATATATATATAGAAAATGTATTTGTGTATGAATGTATAACTACATATATACATAATGTATTTATGTAATATACATACATATATATATATATATATATATATATATATATATATATATATATATATATATATATATATAGATGGACAGATGGATGGATAATTTATGTCATCTGACTGAGTGGAAGAACAAAGATTTAATTAACAGCGAGAGCTGTGCAGAAAGCTGGTGATCTGAGTGGATTTGTGCAGACATAACGTTTGGTTTCCGCTGCATATCGCCATGATAATTCAGAGTAATGAAAACAATTCATCACCTTCTGTTATCTCAACCCTGGGTAGAGACCCTCTGCTTGCTTGCGTAGTTTCTGCACGACAAACGACGCAATCATTTTGTCACAACAGAGCGGGGAGAGGAAACGAATATCCTTAACCAGCCCAGACCCGAAGCAACATGAAACAGGTAAATGGTGTTGGATAAAAAAAAAAAGGTATGATTCATTCTTTCACTGCAGTTTACAAACTTAAAGAACCCTATTAATAAACATTAATTTTGTAACGAAATTCCTTTATTAAAATAGAGTGGAGCCAGCAAACAAATCTCCTTCCCTTGTCCAGACCCAAAGCAAAGATGAAATACATAAATTATGTTGGATGTAAAAAATAAAACCAGTGTTATTTATTTTTCCAGCATGGTTTGCAAGCTTAAAGGACCATAATTAATAAAAAAGTAAGTCTGCAACGGCATTCCTTTCTTAAAATGGAGTAGGGCGAACAAACGAACATCCTTAACCAGCCCAGACCCGAAGCAAACATGAAATAAGCAAACGGTGTTTGATAAAAAAAAAAAGTATATTTTATTCTTCCACTATGGTTTAAAATCTTAAAAGAAGCCTTAATAATAAACAATCAGTCTGTAAGAACATTCCTTTTTTCTCTAAGCTCCACCATTACAAACGCTTTATTCTTTGCCGTGTGTTAACGCCAGTGGACCAGTAAAGAAAAAGTAAGATCACTGGGTAAGATCGCAGCCAACCACTTGAGACAATAAATGACCTGCTGGGAATAAGGAGCTTTGAAGGGGCCTAAGAGGTTTCGCTGACTTGCGAGTGTCACGACACCAAGCGTTGGTGATGGTGTGCGAGGAAGTGTTCTTATTTCATTCATTTACAATTTTTAATTAATAATTCTACAGTTTTCTGCAGTTTATGAATATTTTCTTTTTTTGTCAGGAATTATTCAGTGAGAACATTCAACAGTGTGTAGTTTCGCAACCTCATTATACATATGGCTACATTTGGCCTACTTCAACCTCTTGAGCAGACCATTCACTGATATCTTTTCACTATTTAAATCTAATTGTAAACACCCTTATCTCTTCATCTGCTTAATTTCTGGGAATTACCTGTGCTTCTAAAACACACACACACACACACACACACAAACACAAACACCCGTACAAAGAGAGCAAGACTAAGGCTTCTCCCAAGAAGGCAGATGAAACAAAAGTACCTGAATGCGAACTAAGATTATAAGTTTAAGTGAAAATAAAATCCAGTCAAAAAGATTCGAGCCAGCGAAAGGTCACGACAGTCTTTATCAGGCCATAGCTGTTTGCGTCACCAGTCTTCGTTGCAAGAGGACGCTGTTGCACTATGAAACAACTGATAGGAGAGGGCGGAACGTCACATGGAAGAAAGAATATGAATGGAGGTACAGTAAAAGGAATGAAAGGGGTCGCAGCTAGGGGCCTAAGGGACGCTGCAAAGAACCTTGAGGAATGCCTGCAGGCAGAAAAATTTGCAAGAAATGAATAAATAATGCACAGAATATGCAGATAAAATGGAACCCTGCATTCGAAAATAAAAAGCTCATTGAACAGAACTACACACACACACACACACACACACAATACTTTTATGTTTATGCACAAATTCATTACAGTCATTATTTCATAGCAAAACTTCCGGAGAATAAGAATACATGAATGAAAAAGACTCGGATTCCTTAATAAAGAAAGGTTTACCAGGTAGTGAAATGAATTACGCAATTTCCTTCGAGAAATAATTTCGCTGCCGCTGCCCTTAGAGACTGCGAATTAAATTACGCAAGTGGAGATTTCGTAATGAACAACCGCAGTGCTCCAGCGCGTTTCAAGTTTCTGATTTAATTTTAATTTTTATTCGTATACAGGAATACGTTTTGCGGTATTATGCTTTAATTACGTCAAATTCTTGATAGCCTAGCAAGGATGCAGGATGACTTATAAACGATGAATGATCATTACACATGATACAGTATTGACAAAAGGTATGATGACATACAGATCCTTAATAATTGCTTGAACAGTGGTGACTGAATGATACCCACATGCAACAGCGTTTGCGCCTTGATAGAGCCAAATCTCCCTCAAAATACTTGAGCAGAAATTACATGATATCTCTAAGGCATATTTCAAAATGTGGCTTTCAAATTTCCAGCAAGGCGGGGGTTAAACCCTGCTATCAAAATAACATCAATAACACCTTCCAGTACTGGGAACAGGGATCTTATCAGGGTAATTTTGGTAACGAGCGAGATGACACATCCAATAGTCGACCGCGGTCGCTGAGCAAGAGAACTGAAGTCAGAGGATTGACTGATTTATATACAATGGCGTCACAACTACTATGGTCATCGATACTGAAGAAGGCAGAGGAGGGTCATGGTAACCGGCCGATAACAAACTGAATATTGCCAGGATCTTGATTTGTCGTTATATCAAGAAATGTTTATTAGGCAGAAATTCATTGATGAATGTGTCGTTAAAATGGTAAATTTTCCATGTTCAAGAGTCTGACGTCATAACAGAGTACGAAAAATCAAAAGAACATTAAATTTAAATTCAACGAACATGGATGATGCTAAAAATTTACTTTATAACAACACGACAAAATGTTTAATAGCAAAGCATGCTTTTAAACGGTAAATCAGCGAAATATATTTATAAAAGAAATCAGTCTCGCGATTCAACGAAAAAAAATATATATATATATATATATATATATATATATATATATATATATATATATAAAAGAAATCAGTGCCGCGATTACGTAAGAGTACAACCTCAGCTCAAACAATGTCGAGTACAAATTACAAAGAAGATATATCAAAATCAAAATCCAGGGGCAACATCACAACCTCCCAGCGCTCTACTGTTCAAGCCATCAATCTCCATCATGCCGTGCTCGAGATAAGCAATATACAAATAAACGGAGATGGATGAACGCCGAGCTAAAGAGGAGAATCTGCGCCAACTTACGTCTTTAAACGACTTTATTGCAAGGTGCTGGCTGTGTTTGCCAGTGTCTTCGTTGCCAGGGAGGAGGTCAATTGCAAAACAGGCCTTCGCCACGAGTGCATCGTCCAACTTATTTCATTTAAGTCCGAGAGGCGGAAAGTAACAGCGGGACTTCGCAGTCGGACCCAGATCTCGCGTCATGCGAGAAGGAGTGTGGGGAGGCGCAGATTTCAAATTTCCGGCATTTATTTCTCGTTGGCAGTTAATTATCTTCATCTTTAGGGGGTTTCCTCCTTCTCGACAAACCGGACTAACAGAACTGGACTCTAGCGAGATATTATTCTCTAGTAAAACATATTATATCCACAGAAAAAGCTGCATAACGCTATTAAGGAACGGAAGAGGAATACGAATGGAGGGCAAGGAAGGAATTTCGAAAAGTACAGATGGTGGAGAGACATCAGGGAGGCTAGAAGCCTATTCATCCTACGATATGGAATAGGTACGAATTAAAAGTAACCCTCAATGAGCTTAAATTTAAATTAAAAAGTGATGAACCATGGCGGAAAAGAAGTAAACATTAAATACTAAATGTTAGCTAATGTATACCCTGAAACAAATGTAAGACACGCTGGAGGAATAAAAAAAGACATAAAAAATGTAATCTCATAATACCATTACAAAATGTATATAGCTTTCGTAGAAACACACATGCACGCATATACACTATATATATACACTATATATATATATATATATATATATATATATATATATATATATATATATATATATATATATATATATATATATATATATATATATATATATATATATATATATATATATATATATATATATATATATATATATATCTGGCAAAAGCAGTCAACATTTGTGCCCGTTCTTCACCAGTCTCAAGAACTCATTCTCTCGTTTCCTTTCCCTCCCTCGTTCTTGTTAACTAAAAATGTCCATACACTGTAATTACAGTTTGGGGCAAAAACTAATTCAGAAACTTTTGTCTAGTCTGTTCGAGTTATTTTGCTGCAACGCAGGAACGAGATCTCTGAAAAGCTCGGGAGAGAGAGAGAGAGAGAGAGAGAGAGAGAGAGAGAGAGAGAGAGAGAGAGAGAGAGACTATTTCCCCCTAGAAGCATTTGGGGCTTTGAAATTTCGTCCAAGAATGGCTATAATAAAATGCGAAAGAAAATGACAGTTCAAGAAGCACTCCCATTCACGGGAGTTATGGAATTGATAATTGCAAATGTTAGCTGTATTTCACATATATATGATGTGATATAAAATGAATAATCCAAACATCCAATAAAATTAATGAATATATTAAACAAAATACACATTACACCTTGAAATGATTTAAATTAGAGGTTTCCCTCACTCACAATGGAGATATTCCGTGAGAGAGGGGAAGAGTGAAACAACGGAATCTTACAGCCAGGTTTCTTCAGCAGAATAAGCGAATTCTTTCCTCTCTTTTCTCTCTCTCTACGTCACAATCATGAGAGTTGGAAGAGGGGAAACGGACGAAGAAAAGATACACTATCCTGTCATTGTACGACAGACGGACAAACTTAATATTAATTGTTCGGTTTTCCTGACGTTCTCGAATGGAGTGTGATGAATTAGTAGCAAACAAGAAAGTATTAATGTACTATACAAGAAGACTGTCTGAACACCTTTAAAGTAATTGAGTCAGGGTTCAATGTCCATGTGCTTCTGTCACTGAAACCTGTACATTATCTTAATAAGACACTACTTTAAAAACTGTCTTTACGAACAAAGATACCTTACCAAATAAAAGGCTGTGAATATTCATTCTTCCCACAAACTAGTCAACACTGATTTTACCTTTGGCAACTATATGTTTAATAATAAAATCACGTAGCCTTTCCCAAAGAACAAGTACATCATTAACGTAGTCATTGACGCGTATAGATACGCTCCTGTTTGTCCACGTGTGTAAATACACACACGAACACAAACACACACGTTTTGGGTTTACAGACATTGTTGAGAACTTTCTTGGCACAGAGCCAGGAAGTTAATTACGTAATTAAAGTAGATGTGGATCTCAGATTTCCGTAGTGTGGCAGAAGCCGTTCTCCCTTCAAGCAGAGAATTAGAATAATTCCAAGGTTACGAGAGGCAAGGGTTACAGCCGATTCCAGGAAAACTTCCAAGGTTACGAGAGGCATGGGTTACCGCCGATTCCAGGAAAACTTCCAAGGTTACGAGAGGTCAGGGTTACCGCCGATTCCAGGAAAACTTCCATGGTTACGAGAGGCAAGGGTTACCGCCGATTCCAGGAAAACTTCAAGGTTACGAGAGGCAAGGGTTACAGCCGATTCCAGGAAAACTTCCAAGGTTACGAGAGGCAAGGGTTACAGCCGATTCCAGGAAAACTTCCATGGTTACGAGAGGCAAGGGTTACCGCCGATTCCAGGAAAACTTCCAAGGTTACGAGAGGCAAGGGTTACAGCCGATTCCAGGAAAATTTCCAAGGTTACGAGAGGCAAGGGTTACAGCCGATTCCAGGAAAACTTCCAAGGTTACGAGAGGCAAGGGTTACAGCCGATTCCAGGAAAACTGACAAGGTCACTACCTGAGCTAGAAAGCGGATGAGTTGTCGCAGTCAAAAAGCAATTTAGGAAAATGAGTTTTAACAGGGGAAGGAAGAATGTAGTCTGGTAACTCAGGACATGAGTACACTGCCGTCGATTATATATATATATATAAAACTTGTATATATATATATATATATATATATATATATATATATATATATATATATATAAAACAGTATAAACAGTATATTAACTTCATGGGCATAATTTCTTCTCGCAGGGAATTCTTTCTGAACGCTGAAGCACCACTGCCTTCTAACATTTCAAGGCAAAACATTTCCAACTTCCAATACTTTTTATTCTCAAGGGTAAAGTTCTGGAAGAAAGACCAATAATTGTTGCTATACTGCAACATTTATTATCGTCAACTGACAGCTGTTTCAGCCATTATTCCAAGGCTATCTTCATGAGACGACGGCTGAAACAGCTGCCAATAGAAGGTAAATAAATGGAACAGCATTCTAACGATATTTTCATTGAAGATAAAAAGAATAAGGAATTGGGAAAGCAATGTCCTTAGACAGAAGAAATAATAGGTAAGACAAGCACATACATACATATACAGTATACATATATATACATACATACATATATACATATATATATATATGTATGTATGTGTGTATATATATATACATATATATATATATATATATATATATATATATATATATATATATATATATATATATATATATATATATATATATATATATATATATATATATATATATATCCAAAAGCACTTCCGCTTCGCCCATCGCCAGACTTGCTCCTCTAAAACGATTTCCTCCCAAAAGAAAGCGCCATCCGCACGAAGAGCGATGCTATTACGCTCGAAAGGACGCTAATGCTGTAAGAATGAGTGACAACGAAAAGCAAAATCCTGAAGGGGGTTGGCAGTGGCACATCCTAGAGGCTCTCTCGAGTCTAGACGCTAAAGCATTCATGATATACAATGGAGGGTCTTAGGGTCATTCATCACTTCTTGCGCTCCTCTCTCTCTCTCTCTCTCTCTCTCTCTCTCTCTCTCTCTCTCTCTCTCTGAGAGAGAGAGAGACTGGATGCTGGAACAGCCGTAACCATTAGGCAAAATAAATGATATTAAATATATGAAGAATGGTTTCAAAAACGAGCCACTCTGAATAATGAATGTCTGTCCGTCCTTCCTATTCTGCTTTTTTTTTTTTATTCAGAGAGGCCATTTGCACAAAGGCAACAAATGCTTGCTTGCGCTGCTTGGAGCAGAGGGACTTCAAAAGCATTATAAAATGACGATTAAGGATTTACGCCACCAAGGAATGTTGGATGAATGTTAATACCTGGGGACGAATGCCTCGGAATCTTAATCATACTGCCACATGTACATGTGATAAATCTATGTGATCTAATACTGATTTCAACTGAAATATTAATATTAAAACTGAACGTCATACGCGACGGAATCTTAAATTCTCTTGGATACAAATCTGCAACGCATGGTAATTCCAAAAGCACTTAAAACATATCAGTACCTGCTTTGAATGTATTACACATAAATATTCATAACAGAAATAGATGCTGAAGAATCTTTTTCCTACCAAAATTGAATGCCTGAGACCCTACATTTGCATGAACCACTGCGAAGCATTAATGAAAGCTGACACTATCAAGTTCATTGCAGAAGACATAAATTACTTTTAAAGTGCAAAGTAATAGTCTCTGCTCAATATACAAGTTAAATGAATGTTTACTTTCTAAGGTGAACGATGGTTAATGTAAATGATTATTTAGGACCCGAAATGAGGAAAGACCGTTTTTCGATATTCCTGAAAGAACGCAAAGACCTTTTTAGGTAATATATAGTACCCACGAGTCATCTGCTACAGTCATGTCGATGTTATTTTGCAACAAGAATACAATATACACAAACAAGTAGATCACATTATTATTATTATTATTATTATTATTATTATTATTATTATTATTATTATTATTATTATTATAAAACATCGCTACAAAATCTACAGTTCAAGTTCGCTGGGTCATTCGCAAGGGTTTAGAGCATCGCAAATCACATATGTATTTTACGGCTATAAATCTCTAAATCTGTATCAACTCACCCAAAAATGGCCACCAGGTAGATACATCACGCACCGAATATACTCGCCACGAATCATCCAAGTACTGTAATAAACAGTACTTCTCAACTTCGTTAGCGGAGGTAATAAATTCTATTAAATCTGATAAACTAATAACCTGTGATAAAGCAGGGACCGTCGTTACGTTCAAGAAGATGGTGAATATATCAACTGGGCGTTAGGAGTTAACAGCTTTAAACATATCCCATGTTTATGAATTTGACAAGTCAATTCTAACACAATACAGTTATTGTTAAAATGGTAAGAACTATCGATAGTAATAAGTATTGATTATTTTTGGGTAAATAATAATATATATGAGCAATCGAAGGGGAATGATGTTGTATCTAAATGAACTGTGAAAATAAAGTTAATTCAAGGAAATACTTGACTTAATCTGAGATATCAAAATGAATTTATAATTAGCAAGGCTAAATCCTTGACAAAAATCTAATATTAAAAACCAAAGATATTTTTTTATAAATGATCCTAAATAAAGTTAGCATACAATGGTGTAAAAGAAAATAATTTTGTTAGCATTCCCTTCACGCCATAGTATGCTAACTTTATTTAAAATCACTTCTATCTCTAGTCTTTTAATATTAGCAATTTATCAAGGAAATATCCATGGTACTTGGACATTTGTTTCAACATCTCAGCCATTAAATCAGTATCATTTTACATCTGTGTACATACCTCCTCATCTATTTCCAAAGCTGTCGTATAATCTGAGGATATAAGCTCCACCTGAGATATAAAATCTAGAAATATATCAACACGACGTATGGATCAGAGAATATAAGCTTCCTCTCAGATATAAAATCTACAAATCTGAGATATAGAATCTAAAAATACATCAACAACAACTTTAAAAAGAAAAACATAAAATATGGAACTCCAAAATTCCCCAATTCGATCGAAGCCACTTGAATGATAACAACTTTGGCGAAGCGTTGATTAATCTTAAATGAATGTTAAACATCTGAGCCGGGTGCTGGAGTCCTCAAAAATGTACTGGAGGTAAAGGCCGAGTAAATGCTAACAAACTTAGGCAAACACGAGAAGGAGATCAGATCTAAAATATTACGTCGAATGCCAAATGGTGACGTATAAATGAAATACCGCTTGAATAATTATAAGTTCTACAGCGAGGTTTCGAGATTCTGGACGATTCTCTTTTTGAATGAGACTGGAAAGGAGAATCATAATGATTCTCTAAAGTTCTCTGTAGACTTTTATCTTTAAATATATATTTGGTTACCTGATTCTGGGTTTCTTTTTCCATTTTACGATTCATGCATCTATTTTTTTTGATCCAGTTAAATTTTGAAAAAGTCATCAATATTGCTGTTACCAATCTATATTTTACAAAATAAACACAAAAATATCTCGGACAGATTCATAAATTAAGAATCACTTAACATTATGATTTAAGTTTTCTAGAATCTCAGTCATCACCTTGACATTATGATTCAAGTTTCTATAGAATCTTAGGAATCTCCTGTATTAAAATGTACAATGGCTCAATACTTTCCTGGTGTTCAGCTTATTTGTTTTTGTAAGACCTTTCTTAAGGAATCCATACAAGTATAAAGAATAATAAGACTTTAATAAACGTTGGGTATATGAAACAGAAACTCATAATAAAGGTGAGTTGGATATCATACGATTTTAACCTCGGAATGTACTTATATTAACATAATTCATTAATGTTAATCTGAACGACTTGTTCATCTTGTCGAAACTTCAACGACCTGATAAGAAGTCATTACAACATACGACGAAAAATGTACCAGTATAAAGACACCGTACCATTCTCGATACAAGTTTATGAATATTCAAATAATATTGACTATCAGGAGCTAAATCCGAATCACTCGTGTGTAAAAGTCATCTTATCTAATTGAGATCTGTTGTTGAATATTAATTCATGTTAATAGGCTAGTCAGAGGGAAACCATCGTGTGTTATTTCAAAAGACGTGAATCGTGTTATGATGTTATTAAGGCGTATGATAAAAAAAAGTATATGTTACTGCAAGATACTGAACACTGTTATCAGTCAGTAGTAACTTTCAGGCAAAGGTTAAAAATGTTAAAAAATCAAGATGAGAAATATATATACGGTTAAAATTAACTCTAACTGGCGGGCCCTGAAAAACGTAAGTGAAGTTTTTTTATTATATCGTGTTGGTTGAAAAGGCAATGGATATTTGTAGTAAAACCTTACAGAAATATTATCCAACTAACCTAAATGTATTATTATAGCAAATCCAAAGAAATGACAGCAAAATTAACTCTAAGTTCTAAGATTACCACCAATTGTGAACGAGTTATATGCAATCTGGAATGAACACCGACAACTCAAGTCAATTTTTTATAATTTTATAAAGGACAATTAGATAGTCTCAACTGGAAAAGAGTTCAGTGTTGAGATTATGATAATGGATGAATGTTAGACAAAGATCTTAAACTGATATCACATTACCTTAAGTCAAATCTTGGGAAATGTTATGTTGTTCCAAGTGAACTTTGATTTAATACTGTAGCGTATGCGTCTGTTAATGTTGAATCAGATTGAAAACTGACGAAAACTTATTTATAGGAATCTCTTACGAATGTTCATATGTTAACACAAATGACAGATTGCTGAAAAGTTTTTACTAAACAAAACGCAATGTGCAACCATATTGCATGGTTAGATTTCATGCAGGAAACTGAATTATTTTAATTCCAAACAAAGATAGTTGTGCTTTAAGGCAGTATGTTCAAAACGGCAAAACATGAGTAAAAAACAAATAAAAGGTCAAGAGTGGAAATGAAGTTAGCCAAAACAAAAATGTCCCAAGTTTGGCGTAAGGAAATATTTTTTGACAATCAAGTAATCAAGGTATATGATTTTATTTGACACTGTAAAGATGGAATCAACTGCCTGTCATTGATGTTGTCAGTTTAAACAACAAATGGAATTTTTTCCATTTCATACTCTTCATTACAACTTTGAAGCAATTATATAAAGTGGCAATTATATAAAGCGGCCAGTTGTTCAGAATTTCCCCTCTCTCTCTCTCTCTCTCTCTCTCTCTCTCTCTCTCTCTCTCTCTCTCTCTCTCTCTCTCTCTCTCTCTCTCTCTCAGTCTGGCTGGCTGTCAGCACATTTAAACGCTGCATTCCGGAGAACACACGCATAAATAAACGCCAACACAACCCAAGATAAACTTTCAACGATATTCACGACTTCCCCTGACTACAGGCCTTTAAAATCCATCACAAGTGTAATCTGAATGATAAACTCACCAATTCCATTTCTTTCCCAGATATACTCGCACCCAGCATCCATTCCTAACGGCCGAAAGAATAAACAAAGTTTAAAAAACAAAAAAGCGTTCAGGAGAACTGGCGCCGATAAATAAGGCGAAAAAGGTAAGAAATTTCCCGGGGAGTCCCGGGGGCGGATCATGGCCAAATCGCCAAGGATTGCACCCAATCGTAACAGAAATAACGCGGGAGCACCTCTGGATCGAGCCTTTGGGACGGCCCGGGCGTAACACACGGCGCTATTAAGGGGGGGCCCAACATGCGAGGCTACAAAACTCAGCCCAGAGACCTTTCTTTCTCTCGCCCGGGCCAAAGAAGAACATGGAGACCTTTCTTTCTCTCGCCCGGGCCAAAGAAGAACATGAGGACCTTTCTTCCTCTCGCCCGGGCCGAAGAAGAACATGAAGACCTTTCTTTCTCTCGCCCGGGCCAAAGAAGAACACGAGGACCTTTCTTTCTCTCGCCCGGGCCAAAGAAGAACATGAGGACCTTTCTTTCTCTCGCCCGGGCCAAAGAAGAACACGAGGACCTTTCTTTCTCTCGCCCGGGCCAAAGGAGAACATGAAGACCTTTCTTTCTCTCGCCCGGGTCAAAGAAGAACATTCGGATGATGGAGTGGGTGTTAGCAGAGGAAATAAAAAATTCAAATTATTACTCTGTCCAGGATTCACTGAAGTTCAAACTTCAAATATATACATCCCACTGAGCTCAAGGGTCAAGCGAAATAATGGTTTTAAGAAAAGTAAGACCAGATAAACACAGTTATAATATTAAAAAAGATAAGTAACAATTAAAAGCATCAAAATAAATGACAGCCCAAATCCAAGATGCAGACTGTCATTTATTCCAAAGCTTATAATACTTACTTATCTTTTACATTTTTTAACTGTTCGCTAAATCCGAGATTTAGCAAACACGACGACAGCAAGTCCAACCAAGGTATCTGTAAACATCATTTGCTATTCTCAGGCGCCATGAATAGATAAATAAAGCTAATTTTAGGAGCCACGAATAAATAAAAAAATGCTATTTTTAGGAGCCATGAATAAACAGGAGCTAAAAATAAACAAACGAGTGGAAATATCCCAACTTCTGCAATTCACCGAAATGTTACCCAATCTGCTTTTGTGAACATTTGTTAATCAGCGAGCTAACTTTGAAATGGAAATCCGTCCACAAATACACCGACGAAAAGGACGAAAATTCGTTTCGCCACGGCTGTGATACTTGATTATTCTGCACGTGCTGCGTATCCCCTTTTACTTTTTGTTTTATCAGTTCCGATTGGGTTTAACGGTGATTTTTTTTTGGTTTAACGGTAATTTTTTTTTTTGGTTTAACGGTAATTTTTTTTTTGGTTTAACGGTAATTTTTTTTGGTTTAACGGTAATTTTTTTTTTTCACGGATGAGAGCGATAACACCGTTTTCAAATATCAACGTACAACTACACACACACATATATATGTGTGTATATATATAGTATATATATAAATATATATATACGCACATATATGTAAATATTTAAATGTATATATATATATAAATATATGTATGTATATGTATGTATGTATGTATATATATATATATATATATATATATATATATATATATATATATATATATATATATATATATACATACACACAAAGTGGTCTACGTTCTCTAATCTTCTCATATCCTCTTCTGGAAGTAAAGTTTTAACTGAAAACACTTAAACTCTACAATTAAACTAGATGATAAGATATTGGCTTGGAGGCCAATCACCGGTGCAATCATGCCATTAAACGCAATTTGATTGAGAATTAAATTAAAACACAGATTAAAAATAATTAGGAACAATAATCATCCCTGATTAAAACAGTTGGCGAAATCCAACCTTATTTTAGGACTCAGGTGGTGGAAATGACCCATTATTTGGGAAGGGAACCACTACCATAAAAACGGACGTAAATAAAAGCCATCTTCAAGATGTAAATACTGACTGGAAATAATGACCAGATAATCTGGACGGTGATTATTACTTTTAATAATTAATACACAGATCTTTAAACCCTTAAACATTCCCATAAGCGATGTACTACGAGAACCAGCAGAAGTTCTCAGCACCCACTGGCTGTCGGAGGAGAGTAAATCTGAGAGGCCCCGTTTCATACGCGTCAAAAGTCACAGTATATCATGCAACTCTTTCCCTTTAATGTATAGATCAAACGTTCCGGGACAGAGATTGCTTTCGCATACCTTCGTAAACCGCCCTTTATGTCATTATGGAAAAAAGAACTCGTTAAAGTTGCAGCGGTTCCATGAAACGGCGATTAGAGATGGAAAGAGCGAGAGAGGGGGGAAAAGTTACGAGAGAGAGAGAGAGAGAGAGAGAAAAGTTACATTAGAGAGAGAGCAAGAGAGAGAAAAGCAGCTATGGTATGAAGAGAGAGAGAGAGAGAGAGAGAGAGAGAAAACAGCTATGGTATGAAGAGAGAGAGAGAGAGAGTATGGAACGGTGATTGGAGAGAGAAAGTGAGAGAGAGAGAGAGCGAGAGAATTGTAAGTAAGACAGAGCAAGAGAGAGAAAAACAGCTATGCTATGAAGAGAGAGAGAGAGAATGGAACGGTGATTGGAGAGAGAGAGAGAGAGAGAGAGAGAGAGAGAGAGAGAGAGAGAGAGAGAGAGAGAGAGAATTGTAAGTAAGAGAGCAAGAGAGAGAAAAAACAGCTATGGTATGAAGAGAGAGAGAGAGAGAGAGTATTGAACGGTGATTAGAGAGAAAGTGAGAGAGATATGAAAAGTTATATGAGAGAGAGAGAGAGAGAGCGAGAGAATTGTAAGAAAGAGAGAGCAAGAGACAGAAAAAACAGCTATGGTATGAAGAGAGAGAGAGAGAGAGAGAGAGAGAGAGAGAGAGAGAGAGAGAGAGAGAGACGTCGCTTACATCTACCTTATGTTCCTGGACTCCATTTCCATCAACTTTCTCCCAAGAATATCGTGATACGACCTAAGTTTGTTCCCGCCGGAAAGTCGTTTTCGTAGAAATGCTTCCTTATTACTGTACAGTAATCATATGACACAGCGGAATCGTGATTTGAAGTTTTATCTTTCGTATTTTGCTTATTTCTAGATGGTCTGATACATTGTGGAAAATTGCGCGATTCAATTTGACTGCAATTCTCTCTCTCTCTCTCTCTCTCTCTCTCTCTCTCTCTCTCTCTCTCTCTCTCTCTCTCTAAGTTTTATCTTTCATATTTTGTTTATTTCTATACGGTTTGATACATTGTGGAAAATTGTGCGATTCAATTTGACTGCAATTCTCTTCTCTCTCTCTCTCTCTCTCTCTCTCTCTCTCTCTCTCTCTCTCATACATATACACACTAAACACAAACACACACGCTTACGCACAAACACACCCAGTGAGAGAGAGAGAGAGAGAGAGAGAGAGAGAGAGAGAGAGAGAGATAACAAGCTCACAAACATACACGATCACGCACATACACACCCAGTGAGAGAGAGAGAGAGAGAGAGAGATAGAGAGAGAGAGAGAGAGAGAGAGAGAGAGAGAGAGAGCACCAATGCCATGAATCATTTCTCTTATCTATTACAGTGATCGTGGCCTGAAAAATGTTATTCCATGTTTGGCGAAAAATGGCGGAAGTTAGAGCGGATATGACGTCAGGCATCATCCACGCCGCCGGGAGGGACGCAGCGGAGGAGGAAGAGGAGGAGGGGAAGGAGGATAAAGAAACGATGGAGAGAGGAGGTGGAGGAGGAGGAGGAGGAGGTGGAGGAGGTAGAGAAATCAGAGGAGGAGGAGGAGGAAGAGGAAAAGACTAATGCAATATATTGCAGTCAGTCAAGCAACAAACCGCGTCCTATGGTTGCTTAAATGCCACTGCTTTCCTTGCTTGGTCAGCAGATGTTCGCTCAAGATGGCGGCCGGACCTTCCCGTCTTCGACCACGTGCCGTTTGGGAGAGCGCTCTGCCTCCGCTGCTTGATCGAGAACGAGTGCGGTTGTCCTCGTCACTGCAAAAATATTCCTCGCATTGCAGAAAACAGAAAACATTTCCCTCGTATTTCAGATAACGGGAATATTGGAAAAAGTCATACAATAAATAAAACGTCAGAGAGAGAGAGAGAGAGAGAGAGAGAGAGAGAGAGAGAGAGAGAGAGAGAGTCTTGAAAACTTGCACAAAAATGAAGGATATTTCCACGGTTCCACAGAGGCGAAATATAACCAAATGAAAAGCGCATTTCCATTCCGCAGACTTTCGGAAAATTCCCTTTTCCCCGGGATCCTTCAGGAGAGCCATTAATAACTGAAAATGGTGCGGTGCCAGGTGGCACTTCCTTTAACCTGGGCCATGATCAGTAAAGGCCAGATGCATCCCGGCTGTGGCCCAAAGAGCTCCTTAAAAAGAGACACACAGAAAGAGAGAGAAAAAGTGGGGGAAAAAAAAAATTAAATATTTACACAAAAGCCGCATCATGATACGCGTACAGAACATGGCCGTTTGGAAGGACGGATTAAAGAACCACGAGTGAAAATACCGGCGAGTCCAAACTAACCAAGAACGTGTTCAATGCAAGAACGTGTTCGATGCAAGAGCTCAAAAGCGTCTGAGGCAATAAGCAGGCATTCAGTCGCTTTGTACGAGAGCACCCCTAAAAACCAAAGGCATAATTGAATCGCGAAGGAGAGAAAAATAATAGGAATTGAAAGAACGTTCAGAACGTTTCCACGTCTTTTTGAAGGAACAATGAGCTAGCAATCATTGGCTAAGCGCTCGTGCGCACACAGTGAGAGAGAGAGAGAGAGAGAGAGAGAGAGAGAGAGAGAGAGAGAATGTGTGTGTGTGTGACAGAGAGAGAGAGAGACAGAATGGACAACCTAATATATTGCTAATATTTCTCTCCACGTACTGAGACTCTAATATTGCATATATTTCCTTCGTGTGTGTGTGTGTGTGTGAGAGAGAGAGAGAGAGAGAGAGAGAGAGAGAGAGAGAGAGAGAGAGAGAGAGAGAGAGAGAGAGAGAGACTTCATTTGGAAATTCATATCCCTACAACACTATCCCTCTCCTATTTGAAATTTAATTATTACCACTTAAGTTAGGAGCTGACCACTTTAAAATCTGAAAGGATTTTGTAATTGACTTAACGCCCTCGCTGATGAATATGATGAGAGAGAGAGAGAGAGAGAGAGAGAGAGAGAGAGAGAGAGAGAGAGAGAGAGAGAGAGAGAGAGAGAGTATTTTCACAATTTAAGTCATCGGCATAGACACAAGGGGAAATAAAAAGATATATACGTAATTAGTGAGAGAGAGAGAGAGATTTACAATTTGCCGTAATGATATGCAAACATTAGCACCTCCATTTCTCACCGGCACAGACGCAAAACCATTTTAGGCAGCGAAAATAAAAAAAATAAATAAATCAAGAGGCATATTTGCTCAAGAGGTGTTAAGTCGCGCATAAATCTAATCCTCTTGTCACATAAATTACGAAGCAAAGCGAAGACACAGGAAATAATATACGTTCCTTGGGAATCTATATGTAATTTTTTTTTAAAAAATGGAATAAAATAATGACGGAGAGCTTGAAGCGACGATCATCTAGATGAAAGATCGGGAAAATTCTGAAAGAAAATGTGGACGGCTTTTAAAAAGTCTCTTATGGTTTTATTCCTAAAAAAATTTGCAAGGGAGTCGCTTACGCAAAAGGGAATATTTTGCACAATGGATTAATCTTGCAAAGAGCAGCTTTCTCTTTACCCCATTCCCCACCCCTTCCTCTCTCTCTCTCTCTCTCTCTCTCTCTCTCTCTCTCTCTCTCTCTCTCTCTCTCTCTCTCTCTCTCTCTCTCTCTCAGAGTCTTATGGTAAAATATAAGTGTTTACAGAAAAAAAAAAATATATATATATATAGAAGCAGAATGCAATATCTTTCAAAGCCATTCCCTCAAAGGATACAAAATGAATAGATTGTATAATTCGGAAATATTAGGGAGGAAGTGAAAAGGAAGACCTACAAATACTGGAGAGGTCAAAATGAAAGAAGCATTTATTTGAAAGGAAGGGTCTAAACACCTAGGAAGATAGGAGTGAATTGGTGTAAGCTGCTAATTCATGAATCAGCATCTAAATTATGAATAAGCCAGTTTGTGTGTGTGTATATATATATATATATATATATATATATATATATATATATATATATATATATATATATATATATTACCACAGACCAGAAAAGAACAGGATCCACCCAGGACTGTCACACCTCCTACGAGGTCTGTGGGATTATTCTGTGAATAAATCTCAGTGGCGGTACCACGAAAACATGAATATATTGATCATCTGTTCCCCACCCCCCAAAGCTTTGTCATGTCAGCTTTAGCACGGAATTCGACAGCTTTCCTTGAGCCATTTTCCAGCAGGTCAGTTCATGCGTTGTCAGAAAACTGAACCAAGAGGGCTAGACTTTAAAGTTATTGTAATAAGGAGATGTACAGTGTTTTCAAAGTTAACGACATAAAAAAAAATGTCCTGAATTTTGCTCATCTCCACCAATGAAAAGCTTATAATATAAAGAATACAGTCGGCTATAAGATCAAATACCTAACTGTGGCTCCCCTAGCCATGCCTTCAATTACAGTTGCCGGTGGAAGAAATAAATTGATAATATTAGTCTTCCTTTTTCCCCACTATGTGAATTATGTCTGCGCATATAAAGTGATCTACTGAATATTCGCTGCCTAGAAATAAAGCCAAAATGGTTTGAGATAAAAGGTTAATTATACAGAGAAAACTGTTAAGAAAATTTTAAAATATGAAAATATAACAGTATAGAATATGGCGACCTGTAACTTGGGTCAAACGGTGAGCGCAAATTAATAAAAATGGGTAGTTCCTAAAACAAATAAATAAAGAAATAAAAATTTACTTTACTCACGCTCCTTCGTTACCAGGAGTTGCTATTACCAACAACATCCTCATCTTTCCCTCGGGTACAATGAGAAGAGAGCGAGAACAATATTCTGACCTGTATATAAACACATAATTTAGGCCTCCAGCCGAGCGAAGCATCGACCGGAGATATGCATTTACCTCCCAGTCGGGCCGTAATTAGAATCTCCAGACTAGCACTCATCAGTTCCTATTAAATCGTAACCTCCCATGTTTACCGGCTGACCTGCCTCTAACCTCAATCTCCGTCACATTTAATGACCCTTTCCTTTACCAACCCCACCCAAAACCCCCACTCGTTCCCGAACCTCCCAAACAAACAACTCCTTCCTCGCCCAAACACCCACGCCCACACACACACACACTTTCGATTTACTAGACACTGAAGTCTCTTTAACTGCATCCGGGACAAGATTAACTACGTGGATTAACGCGCGGTCCAACGAATCTCGCCGAATTAAAGAGGGCCCTAATGCAAGCACAAGTTGAGAAAGGATGAGAAAAGTCAATTTGGGGATGTTTACCGAACGAGATTTGTCAGCTGATCGACTGAAGTGTCTCGCGCTAAGCCAAGTGGAAGAAAGGTGGCTGCGAGATTATTCAATGACTATGTCAAAGTCGGGTCTGATCGGTATTTTCAACAAGTCTCTGAATAAGACAGAAGACTTCGTTTTATCAGTGCGCTGTTGACGTAAAAGAATAACTTACACGGTTACTGGGAAAAAAGCACTGGAGATAGAGGTAGCAACGTCTTAGGACAAAATAAATTTTTTTTTTTATCATTTTGCGAGAAAAGGTTAGCTAAAATGAACTACCAAGCGCATTATAAATTAATAATATATATATATATATATATATATATATATATATATATATATATATATATATATATATATATATATATATATATATATAAATATATATATACTGTATTTGTAATACATATGTATGTATGTATGTGTGTGTGTATGTATGTACATGTGTGTATGTATGTATACAATATATATATATATATATATATATATATATATATATATATATATATATATATATATATATATATATATATATATATATATAGAGAGAGAGAGAGAGAGAGAGAGAGAGAGAGAGAGAGAGAGAGAGAGAGAGAGAGAGAGAGAGAGAGCAACTAGCTGAAACGTTTGAAAGCTAGATAAAAAAATCAATGTGGCATAAGAGCGACTGATAAAAGATTACGACAAAATCGATGAAGAGGGAGTGGAATACCTGCGGTATAGACAAGTTACTGAAAGCGACTATTAATCCACGCAGACGGGAGACTGACTGGTCTGAAGCAAAGGTGCGCCAGAGAAAAGGGTTTGTTATGTCTGGAAGGCGCTTTAATAGTGATACGAAAAGTCAAGGGAGAGAAATCGGAGGTCAACAGTTGTGAGGAACGGAAATGCCTCACGAATAATGTGAAAAATAATTGGTGTTGGTAGGTGACACAGTGCTGTTTGGGGATAGTGGAGAGAGTCTTCACAAACAAGTGCAAGAGTTTGAACGATTAAAAAAAAAAAAGAAGGAAGTTGAATGAGCATGTGAGCAAGAGTGACAATGTAAGAATACCTGGAAACCAGGTAGATGGAGAAACGAATGTTTTAATAAGAATAGAGGAAGCTGATTAATACAGATAAGTGGGAGTAAATATAACGAATGCTGGGAGGAAGAGAGAACAGATGAATCACGGACTAGGTAAAGCGAAGAAGGTAGTAGTGTATATAAAAAACAAGTAAAAAATGCGCCTAAGTTTCTTCGGCGCAATCGAGTTTTCTGTACCGCGTATAATGCTGTATGAAACTGTCAGCCACGGCCCATGAAACTCTTAGCCGTGGTTCATGAAACTGAGCCAAGGTCCGGTGGTGTCCTCAGCCACGGCCCATGAAACTCTTACCCGCGGCCCATGAAATTCAGCCACGGTCCGGTTGTGGTCTGTACTGTTGGTACCGATAGCGGTGCCAGAAGTACGATTATGGCTAACTTTAACCTTAAGTAAAATAAAAACTACTGAGGCTATAAGGCTGCAATTTGTTGTGTTTGATGACTGGAGGGTGGATGATCAGCAGACCAATTTGCAGCCCTCTAGCCTCAGTAGTTTTTAAGATCTGAGGGTAGACAGAAAAAGAGCCATCTCAATAGTTTTCTTTTGCAGAAAACTAAAAACATAGAGTACAGGATCAGGAATGTGTGAAGGGACGGCTGAGCAACACTCCTTTATGGGAGATAAATTTGGATGTTAATTGCAAATAGAGTATATGTCGTGTAAGAAGCATTGACAGGATGACAAATGTGGAGAAAGGTGAGACCGGTAGAGGCTAGTGTTAGTGAAAGGACAGATCAGTATTCTGAGATGGTTTGATCATATGGGAAGAATGGAGGATAAAAGAAAACTGGCGAAAAGACTATGAATGCTAGAAGGGAGGAGGAGGAGGAGGAGAGAAGGACAAAGATAGCTCTGGACAGAAAGCATAAGAGAAACTTCAGAACGGAAGTGGATATATATATATGGGGTAACAAGACGCCTTTAAGTCAGAAGTGAATGGCACCGTGTGTGTGCGTGTGTGTGTGTGTGTGTGTGTGTAGGACGGTTCAACCCAGTCTTGGTGAGCTCTCTGTGGCTTCTTTTATTGCATATACACGACCCTTTACAAATGAGGCCTCAGCACATAAGAAAGAATTAGCTGTGAAGCCGTGAGGGTGCAATGTACGGGTTCACCTTTCATCAGCAATTAGTGGTGGTGGATGTGGGGGGTGGGGGAGGTTTCGTTAGTGGATGAATAACTGAATATACGGTGTTTAGAACCAATGCCTATCCACAAAGGACTAGGAGACAATGTGCACGAATATTTCCCTTATATTTTTCCTGAAGAATACTGGTAGCAAAATAAGATTTTATGCGAATATTTAACTGGAAAATATAGACGATTCACTCCAACCTGATTGATACGCATATGTGAGAACTGCTTATGTAAATGCAGTTAGACAACAGATATTTTTTTGCATATAGTCAAATCCATGAATATCAGATTCTATTTCAACTTTAGTAGTATAAAAAACTAATTATACCTATTTTAATTTGCAAACTTGAAACAGGATCACTCCCGTAGGTTTAAAACCAAGAATGTTCTCTGATATTCAAACTTAATTTGGGAGGGGGGCATTATTGGAAAAAATGAAAAGTTTTGCTACCAGATTCTGCTGTATATGTATCTGAATTATGGATATAATTTGGGGGATATTTTGGGTGTTGTCTGTTTAATTAGTCCATGAAAAGAGAAAAATGAACAAAAAGTAATTATAGCAATCATGGGAACCTTGCAATTCATATTTGATGAACCCATCCATACATTTTGGAATTTATTAACATTAAATACGAACTTCCACTATTCATGTATCATGTTCATTGTGAGTTACATAAAATTACAAGTAATACTTGTAAATTGGTGTTATATTTTAAATACAAAATTAAAAGGAAAATTAGGGGCGGGGAGAGGAATTGAATATGTAATAGAAAAACGACGCTTCCTGTAAAGAGAGAGAGAGAGAGAGAGAGAGAGAGAGAGAGAGAGAGAGAGAGAGAGAGAGAGAGAGAGAGAGAGAGAGAGGGGGTGTGAAGTACTGATTGCCTGATAACTCAAGTACACCATTAATTACAAAATTACGTTAAATTGCCCTAAAATATTTATACGAGTACTTTTACGTACATAGAAAGTTACTAAAGCAAAGAAAATCTTGGCCGTTGAACCATCATCTTCATTCCCAGTAGTGTGTGTATATATATATATATATATATATATATATATATATATATATATATATATATATATATATATATATATATATATATATATATATATATATATATATATATATTATATATACACATATATGTATATATAAAAATATAAATGTATATACATACATACATAATAAAATGTCAAAAATGACAGATATTAGTGTCTAATCCATAGTTTTCGAGGATTCTGAGATGAATAGCGACACTCCCGATGCCCTTTAAGTCCTAGTTCAGCCCCGATAGGGATGGGGGTAAGAAGGGGTGAATTATACAATATCAAAAATTCTGGGCAATGTAAATGAAGCAACTGTTTTAACAGAAAAGAGAGAGAGAGAGAGAGAGAGAGAGAGAGAGAGAGAGAGAGAGAGAGAGAGAGAGAGAGAGAGAGAGAGAGAGTCTACCACGTCCAAGTCATCTCCATCTCACTTCCATCATAATCTCTCTTATATATGGGATTTCTGTAACTCGCCACACCTATAAAAAAAAATAAAAGCTCACAAAATCCCGATTAAAATAAACGGCTATAGATTCCTAAATCATTCCTGCTTCAATTTTAGTTCATAATCACAATAAACTGTCTCGACGCAACACCAAGACATGTATTATTTTCCTTATATAAAGACACTCCAATTGCAAGTTTAAAAAACCTTGCTTCCACAAGTTTATTGACTTGGTTTTGTAATCATCAGTGGTCCCTTCTCCTCCACCAACCAAGCAATAAGATGACGCAATACCAATTCGCTTAATGGTCGACCAAGCATAAGAGAACGTTGGCAAATCATCAGCGTAAAACGAAAGCAAATAAAAGGCTAGATTTCACTGCACCTGTTTTGGACGTCCTGATAAGTCAGTGGTAAAAGAAGGGGAACTGTGAAAAATGTTTGGGTGTTTAGAGATTAATGCATGCGTTTTGAGATTTGCATTATATTTGTTTCCTTGTAGTGATGGAGACTTTATCCATGTTTGTAAAAAGAGGCAAATAACTGGAAAAGAAATAGGGCCACCTTTTTTCTTAATAGCATAATAATTGGAAAAATAGGTTGATTTTTCTTATCAACAATTTAAACGGGAAAAGAAATAGGGTGATTTTTTATTATATACCCAAAATAACTGGAAAAGAAATAGGGTGACTGATGTCTTACAAGCAAAATACTGTAACTGGAAAAGAAATAGGGTGACTGACGTCTTACAAACAAAATAACTGGAGAAAATAGGGTGACTGATGTCTTACAAGCAAAATAACTGGAAGAGACATAGGATAACTGATGTCTTACAAACAAAATAACTGGAAAAGACATATGATAATTGATGCCTTACAAGCAAAATAACTGGAAAAGAACAGGGGGAATTTTTGTCATATAAGCACAAGAACTGGAAATGAAATAGAGCCATTTTTTCTTATATATATCTCGTTACTGCCTCAATTCTTTCTTTCTTCGACCAGGGCCGTCTGATATTGGCTACCAACAATTACTCGTATTTGAATTTTGGGCCTTTATTACTGCTATTCAAGAATGAACCAAAGGTGCTAAAGGCTTCCCTATTAGCACATTTTGAGGGGCAATACTAGACATGTCTGTATTTATACCTGCATCTGTTTCAGAACAATATGAACATTCTGCGACCGCCTTCCTTTTAGCACAATTTCAGGGGCATTATTGAACATGTCTGTATTTATATCAGCATCTGCTTCAGAACAAAATGATTTTGCGACCGCCTTCCTTCAAACACATTCTGAGGGTCAATACTGAACATGTCTGTATTTGTAAGTTCATTCCTTTTAGAACAAAATGAAGACTTCCAAAAGCGAAAAGCCTCCGCCAGATTGAGCCGCGAGAGGAAGAGAGAGCAATCCGGTTACCCCCTAATACGGTTTACGCGAAAAGCAACGAGGAGGAGGAGGAGGAGGAGGAGGAGGAGGAGGAGGAGGAGGAGGAGGAGGAGGAGGAGGAGGAGGAGGAGGAGGAGGAGGAGGACTGATCATTTCTGGTCGAAGGACACGTTGATTAATCTTCCCGAATCCAATTCTGAGTTTAATTCGAGATAAGAAAAGTGTCTTTTTTTTCATGCGGATTTTTTAGCAACAGTTTCGAAACGTCGGGTTGTCGAAGTGACTAACAGAGAGACGTAAAGTATTGGAAAGTATTTTTGCGTGGCTTCCCATCATGCGTTCTGATGGCCTGAGGGCAATGTTGACGCATTCGCTTTCCTATCAACAATTAAATTGACTTCTGTGATTTAGGTAACGAAATCATAAAGTAGAGGAGAAATAAGAAAAGATAATCTAAAGTTATGCGCGTTTCATGAGCAGAGATACTCGACGAAGCCTTCACTCATTTTTAACGAAGAGAATCACTGACAGAATATATGACAGAGGAAGCAATAACCAATTTATAAAACAGGCTGCAGTGATGAAAGTGTGATGAATTCTACTGTAGCCATTACAGTAAAACTTACTTTTTTTTTTTAATAATCGTTCAAGTGAGTATCCCTCATATTGAGCAGATTGTTCAGAAAGGCGAATTGAGCAGATTGTTCAGAAAGGCGATTGTATTCTCTTTTTTTAAAGTAAATTTTCAACTCTGCATTCGAAACTAGATTATGAGATTTCATAAAAAAAAAAAAATGATTTCCTCAAATCTCACAGCTTCAGTGCCCTAAAGTTGCCATTCCTGCCTGTCTCTCTTCTAAAGCTCGTTCTGAATGAGGAAATTAGTTCTCAAACCTTCGAAATCTCCAGTTCTAGCTTTCTGTAAAAGAAGACTATTGTGCCGGCTTTGTCTGCCCGTCCGCACTTTTTTCTGTCCGCCCTCAGATCTTAAAAACTACTGAGGCTAGAGGACTGCTAATTGATATGTTGGTCATCCACCCTCCAATCATCAAACATACGAAATTGCAGCCCTCTAGCCTCAGTAGTTTTTTTTTATTTAAGGTTAAAGTTAGCCATAATCGTGCTTCTGCAACGATATAGGATAGGCCACCACCGCCCCGTGGTTAAAGATTCATTATACGCGGCTCATACTGCATTATACCGAGACCACCGATAGACAAATCTATTTTTGGTGGCCTTGATTATGCGGTGTACAGAAAACTCGATGTCGCCGAAGAAACCTCTGCGCTTTTTTTTTTTTTTTTTTTTTTTTTTTGAGTATTCGCGTCACTTATTGAGACTATGGGGTTCAGATTATCAATGAAAAATCATCGCTTTCAGAAAAATATAGTTAGAATATAACTGTAAACTATTAAAGCGAAGTAAAAAAACAATATCAACCTATTTCCAACAGCAGCAGTTTTATTTGACGCGTTTCACCAAAAACGATAAACGAGTTAAAAAAAAAAAAAAAAAAAAAAAAAGCTATCGTACCCCGGCAGTGAGGAAGTGGAATTTATAGAATTGACCTACATCAAACCGGCCATTTTTATCGGAAATCGTTAAAACAGTAGACCATCGGCAACGTGGGAAACGAATTGAAGAAATTTAATATATTTTGCCAAGTATCAACCACAAAATCTCTTCTTTGTAATGGCAGTATGGTCTGTAATGAATGATCAATTGCAATGCGTCGATGCTGAGAAAATTACATTATCACTGCTGCACTTTATTGCAGCACTTGGCATAATAGCACATGAGCTTATGACGTCTGGCGTAGATTGGATAGGCTTTGTGGATGATGAAATTAAGTGGTTTCTGCTATGAAGACCCGTTCAAGATTAAAGTGGAAAATTGCAAATGTACTCTGTGGAGACTTGTTATGAAGAGTACAAAAAAGCGTTCTAGATTCTAAATTACCTAGTATATAACTAATGAATTATCATGGTTTATGAATGAACAGCAAGTTAACAGTGCATTCTTTTGCAAATAATGAACAGTTGTTCACGAACCAACGCTGAAAATATCATCTCCAAAATAAACGTCATTACGAATAAAGTTATGGGCAATGGAATATATTGAAATGAAATGAGTTTAAGACTGAATACCAATTGATAGAATGAAAAATAAACAAACCCTCACATGCCTGACACACAAAAACCCTGTACACAAGAGACATAAACAGTAAAGATAGACAAATAAAAAAATACTAATCAATATCATTTGTATAAAAGAATATACACAAAACGGGAAATTACTTATGGAATATGTGGCCTTCAGGAAGGAATATTTGTGTACAGATACCTTAAGAAGGGTTGAGCATACCTACAGTATACCATGACAAGGATAGACTACTTTAACTCCGCTATACTGGTTTATCAAGTTAAATACCAGACGTCATATCGATTGTTGGAAGAGCAACCTTACTAACAAGAATACATTATGAAATATTGTTCAACGAGTAACTACAGTGCAATAAACAATAAGAAACCGAAACATTTAACAACAGACCTCTTAAGTTATATCACAGTACGTGTAAAACTAAACATAAAAACATGGATAAATAATAGACTTTTAGAGTCCAGATTTAAGAAATTTTGTGATAAAGGTCCCAAAGAAATCTGAGACCTATTTACTCGAAGTTATCTCACTAGAGACAAGTCGCTTAAACAGCCAAGCTGTTGAAGACAAATAATAGCTAGGCCAGTGCGATGGTGAAAATGAGGTCAGACAGCTGTACAGCTATCATCTCGCTGTTTCCATCCAATAGAGTGATTTCTGGAAGCGCATGACAATTTGCTCAGGCAATTGCAAGTCAATTTGAACTGATAGGCCATACTGAGAACGAACGTTGCAACAGATGCAGGATGATTTCAGTATAATTGTCCATCAGCAAGTTCTCTTTTTTGTCACTGCTCACTGGTTTTGAGAGAGAGAGAGAGAGAGAGAGAGAGAGAGAGAGAGAGAGAGAGAGAGAGAGAGAGAGAGAGAGAGAGAGAGAGGGCTTTATCATTCTCGGAAAGGCGAAGCATGAGAAATCGTTTTCTATGAAAACGAGCAGATTTTTTAACCATTTTCTTTAACTAAAACAAGGGGGACTTCGCTATATTGTAATCGTAGGTCTTCTCGTTTCCTACTTTGATTCACGTTTTCTTCCATTCAAAACCTGATATCTCACAAAAAAGAGGAAGCTTTGAAATCATAATGTAACTCTTGAAGTGGCTGCAGAAACTGATAATAATACAATAAAGGTTATGCTGATTTAATCTGCAAAATGCAGCAAGATTTACAAATCTTGCAAGACTACATCATATAAAGGACTCAGGATAAATCTGAGAAATCCTTTAGTAAATCTAAAGAAATCGTTGGTAAAGAGAAAAAAAAATCAAATGCCGGTTTTTTAATAAGGAATTTAATGTAAGACTAAAATAAGCAAATAAAAAAATAGATAGGCTGAATAACTTTTGAAAATTAAATAAACTGATATCGAATACGAAAGTATGATTACACATCAGTCTAGTATTATTTGTACTGCCATACGGAGTTGAATCATCGTATGACAATTTAACTATATCTAAAATGGAGCTGAATCATAATACGACAATGAAACTATATCTAAAATATTTCATCAACCTGAGATTAAAGCTTCAAGAGGAATATATTACGAGTCACATAGCAGCCAAGAGTGAGAAATAATACCATAAGGGAAATTGCGAAAGTTCCATTTGTAGAAGCGATAATGATGAAGGGAAGATGACTTGGAAATATCTTTCGAGCCACCCAGGGGGAAAAAAGTATATGAGTGTCAGCTGGGTTCCCCTGGGCACAAAAGGAGTAGGAAGATCTTGATATATATAACCGGAAGAGAACTGGAAGACGGGGGTTGGAGATGAAGTGGATATTTGGGGAGGATACAGCGAAAAAGATATTCTGTCGGATTTCACAGTTTTTGCGTCACAAGACGGTGGTCAAGAGGTTACCAAAGTAGCACTGAAAACAGCACTTCCTACTGTATAAAGTACACATTGAAAATCACTGAGCTGAACTGTGGTTAGCTAATGTTTGCACTGAAAAGAATATCCAGTGCATTTTATCAATACTATTCGTGGGTATATATATATATATATATATATATATATACACATATATATATATACACACATATATCATATAATATAATATATATATATATATATATATATATATATATATATATATATATATATATATATATATATATATAATAAAGGTGAGCTTAATTTTCTATGAAACACTTTGGAATTCTTTTCAGATAGAATTATGGTGTACAAATGTCCCGTCTTTTGTTTAGAAAACTTTCACTGCTCTTTGTTTATGTATATATATATATATATATATATATATATATATATATATATATATATATATATATATATATATATATATATATATATTAGGACCAGGATTAAAAATATATACAGAAAGATTCAAACCAGTGCCTTCAAACCATGCCTTCGTGTTTATCTCTTCAAGTCAAGTGACACTAAATTTATTTTTAGAAAAAAAAATACATTTGTGAGTATTTAATGACACCATATATTGACACACCTTCCTCCTTGTCTAAACCCACACTATTCATTTTATAATCCTTTCATCTGTCAATATTTTATCATACACCTTCGTTGGTATACTTAGAAAAGTTATGCCTTTTGCCATCTCTACCTTCATACAATGGAATAATTATTCCTTTTATCCATTTATCTGGCGTCTTTCCCTCATGCAAACATACCCTCCAAGTCACGGTCAGCCACTCAATCACAGTACTACCAATGTCTTGCTGCGGTATCTTATTTGTCGCCCCATCAACTCCAAGTGTTTACAATTCTTCAACCTCTTTATTACTCTCCTTATGTCCTCAACGGTCACTTCTGCAGTCGTCACCAAATTTATACCAACCCTCTCCATTCTTGTGTTATTCATCTCCGCCTCTCCTCGATCCTTTACATTCCACAAACCTTCAAAATGCCTATTCCAACATCGCAGGACTGCATTTACTTCAGACAGCACCTGTCCTTTTATATATCTTATATTTTCAGGCCCATCTGGTCAAAAGCTTTTCTTTCTGCACAGTGTTCATTAGAACACTATGAATGAAAGTAAAACCTGCTCCTACAGATAAGTGAGCACACGCTGTCTCCTCGGATGGACTAATAAGTCTCTGAGAAATCCTGATCCTTGTAACTCCTTGTAACTTCCCAGTAGAGCAGATACTTTCTTTCTGATTGCCCACTCCGTCCTCCTGTATGCCTGCAAATGACCTTCTCTCACATGCAACAGTGCAAAAAATAATCTCTTGTTTCCTCACTCCACCAATAAGTGTTTTTATTCCCTCTCTTTACCTGCTACCCTTAAAAACCTTTATGAAGTCATCTACTCCTTCCTTCTCCGAATCTTTAACCTTAGGCTACAGTTCATCTATTTTCTACTTGTTTGCTCTCTCCAGTTCCTTCCTAATCATTTCCATCAACAAATTCAGTACTTGCTTCCAAGGTATGTATGTCTGTGTGAATTTTTCAAAACCAACATAAACAAAGAGCAGTGAAAGTTTTCTAAACAAAAGACGGGACATTTGTACACCATACTTCCGTCTGAAAAGAATTCCAAAGTGTTTCATAGAAAATTAAGCTTACCTTTATTAAAAAAATTACAATCCTTAGCATGCTCCCTGTGACACGCACGACTTCACTCAAACAGCTTCCCGCTGCCTGTTGGCCAAGATGAGGTTTCACTCGATTCGGAAAATCCAGAAAAATACAACTTTTATATCCAGCCCTTCCCACCGAAGCAAATCGTATCTGTGATATAACCTTGTATCTGTGGCGCTGCATTCATATTCATGGTATTTATAACCAAATTGGTGACATTCAGCTGTGAAATCTGTCAACAGATATTCAGCTGACAATGGAAATTCAATTTTTATTTTGTTTTACATTTCAACTAGCACCCAGTCTTTCCACCTACGCGTTACTTTACTCTTAGTAATACAAAATAATATGCCAAATCACTACACTTCATATTATCCATTTAAATCCATACTTAAATAAAGGAAAAATGGTTAAATTAAAAAAGGCTCATTTTCAATTCCAAGAACGAACAACTCTTGTCAACAATGGCTACAAAAAAAAAGGGGGTACAAAGAATTCGTAAAATTCCCCCAAATAAATAAAACAAAGGGTTTTCAAACAATATGGTTTGAAACAGGGTAGAGCGATTACGTGAAATAAAACGTTCTGCTGTTTTTTCTCTTGTTTTAATTTGTTTGGGAAGTTTTACCATACATATATATATATATATATATATATATATATATATATATATATATATATATATATATATATATATATATATATATATATATATATATATATATATATATATATATATATATATATATATATATATATATATATATATATATATATATATATATATATAGAGAGAGAGAGAGAGAGAGAGAGAGAGAGAGAGAGAGAGAGAGAGAGAGACATCTACAGTAGCAGAAACGTAGATATTACATAAAAAAACAATTGACAGAAACGTCATTTTGTTTGAACAAAAACTTCTTTGTATGGCGGAACGCATAAAAGGAGGGGTTTCTTTCTTATTAACATTCAGCTGGAGAGGCTTGCCCAAACAAACTAAAGCCTCTGAACCCTTGTACATAATATCCTGGTTTATATCGATGTGGATCACAGACAGACACACATATATATATATTTAATATATATATATATATATATATATATATATATATATATATATATATATATAAATATATATATATATATATATACAAATATATATATATATATATATATATATATATATATATATATATATATATATATATATATATATATAAAACATTAACGTGTAAACCATAAGATAGGAACTACCAAGGTTTTAATACTGTCGTCTCATGTTTCCGCACTTGCGTGTTTCTTTTATATTCCCTTCCCTCCGTGGCTCAAGAATAATGAAAACATAGTGACGCCGTATATTATAGGCGTCCATTTAAGGTCTCCCTTAAGCCGTATTCTTTTTCTTACTTTCTCACATAAAAGAGCGATTTTGAAAAGAAGGAACTTTTTGTAAAGTATTTCGTAAACTTGGAAATTTACTATAGGCATTAATAGTATGATTGGACATCGTACTGTTTAATCAACATATCTACATTCTTTTGGAAATTTACTATGGGCATTAAAAGTGTGATTGGACATCATACTGTTTAATCAACATATCTACATTCTCTTGGAAATTTACTATGGGCATTAAAAGTATGATTGGGCATCATACTGTTTAATCAACACACCAACATTCTTCTGTTCGAACTGGAACATTTCCTCATTCTTCACCATAATTTTTAATTCCTCCCAAATGTAGGCCCTAAATTATCACTAAAACCCTCCTCGCCTACGGCCCAGCTTCCTTTGGTATGCAAATCCCGTGAGAGGCCATATTTGTAATAATCCTGCGCGTGGGATCACTAACATGTATATGGAAACTTACACTGAATTGACAGGAAAGCCCACTTTTGATTTTTCAGAGGACTTCCAGTGAGCAGCGGGAGGTTGTTTTGCTTTTCAGATATTGAACAGAACGTGTTTTGAATCCGTTCTCTCAAGTCATGAATATTTTAACGGAAAACACAAGGGAATCCATTCAAGATCTTTTTATGTTTAAGTCTGGAGCTCCAGTGAAATTCCCTGTGCACAGTATGAATATGTATATATATATATATATATATATATATATATATATATATATATATATATATATATATATATATATATATATATATATATAGAGAGATAGAGAGAGAGAGAGAGAGAGATAAATAGATATATATATATATATATATTTATATACATATATGTATATGTATATGTATATAACATACATACATTATCAACTATCTGCTTGCCCTCCTTGGGGAGGGGAGGGGGCAGGGATGGCTCAACAAAATGTTAAAATTCCTGTTCTCAAAAAAAAAAAAAAAAAATTTTGAAGAAGAGGTTACCAGACCCAACCCATCTCCACATCAGCTCACACCCACCAAAATTTTCCTAATCCCAGCTACCTGATTCACTATTTAGGTCACCCAAGGTATAACGTACTCTTCAAGATGCGGACCCAAGTTGTACCCCTCGTGAGATCGATTCCATGGCTAACCAACAATAACGGCTGATAGCCAGTGTGAATTACAATGTATTCAAGGTTAACGAGACACTTCAGGAGTATACTGGTACGCGGTACGTTAATTTGCATCATCCAGTCACAAAATCTTGTTTTAAGAGAGAGAGAGAGAGAGAGAGAGAGAGAGAGAGAGAGAGAGAGAGAGAGAGAGAGAGAGAATGGGTTTTCACTCTTCGGTGAAATGATTATTGCTTTCACATTCTCCACAATAATTCCCGTTATTTTGTAACTCATTATAATTTTTTTTATTACTTGCGATACTCATAAAAATAACTGAAGATCATTCTTTACCCCAATGATAATTAGCAGACTGAAAACCATTTAGTGGTGCTCTTTAATGATCAACTTATGAGAAACCTGTCCTATTAATGAAATATCTGTTTATGGTCAACTTCAGACGAACATTACCTATTAGTAATCTGTCATTCAGCTCATGACAGCCTGCCCTAGTAACAAACACCTGCCAATGGTTTGTTTATAACAAACCTGTCTTGTCAAAGAACGTCTGTCAGTAGCTATTTCTGAGAATCCTCTCTTAAAAAAACAAGTAAAAAATGCGCCGAATTTTCTTCGACGCAATTGAGTTTTCTGTACAGCCGCTACAGCGTATAATCAAGGCCAACGAAAATATTTCTATCTTTCGGTGGTCTCGGTATAATGCTGTATGAGCCGCAGTTCACGAAACTTTAACCACGGCCCGGTGGTGGCCTATCCTAGAGCGCTGCCAGAAGCACGCTTATGGCTAACTTTAACCTTGAATAAAATAAAAACTACTGAGGCTAGAGGTCTGCAATTTGGTTTGTTTGATGATTGGAGGGTGGATGATCAACATGCCAACTCGCAGCCCTCTGGCCTCAATAGTTTTTAAGATCTGAGGGCGGACAGAAAAAAGTGTGGACGGACAGAAAAAAGTGTGGACAGACTAAAGTGCGGACGGACAGACAAAGCCGGCACAATAGTTTTCTTTTACAGAAAACTAAAAACTGCCCATGGTCAGCTTATGTCAAACGCAAGAACTGATTATGAGCAGACATTTCACTGATAGCAATGGTTTCTCATAAGCTGACCACAAAAGATATGGAGACGACGAATAATAATAGGTACCACTAAATGATTTTCAGTATGATGAGATTATCAGAACGGTTAATTATCAGTGGGTTAAAGGATCTTCAGTAATTTTTCATGAATGTTGCCAATAAAGAGTTAGTAATAAAAAATAAACAGAAATTATTATGGAGTATACAGAAACAATAGCCACTTCACCTGTCAAAGAAGCACCTGGAGACTGTCAGTTATGAGTAAATTCTCCTAACAAAGAAACGCCTGTTTGTGAGTTACACATGAGAAACCTTTTTCTATCAATGAAACACCTGCCGATGGTCAGCTCACGAGAAACCTTTCCTAGTAACGAAACACCTGTCAATGGTCATCTTACGAGAAACCCGTCATTATAAAAAAAAAACACAGCTGTCAGCTGTCACCTGAATGATCGGTCCTAGTGAAGAGGAAATAGTCAATGAAAAGAAATTTACAGGATAACTGATTTGGTGTCATGAAATGTACATAACAATGAAGACACATTGGTTAAACTGAGACAAAATGTATAAATCAGGTCAGCCTTCTGAACTGAATTTCCAAGCGCATGAAAACCTCATTTCGATCTTCTATTAAACGAAACAATCTAAACAATTCCGGGAACGGAGGTGCCGCTCCTTCCCGAAACTCCTTTGACATGCTCAGCTTTCCTGCCGAATCTTTAAACAATTCAGCATTTTAGACTTAACTCTTTCCTTCCCAGCCTCTGCATTTTAGCTGAGCGCCTTTCTCCTTTTTTTTTTTTTTTTTTTGTTTTTCTCTCCCAAACTTGTATCATTTGCATGTAGGACGCGAAAAGATAATTTCCGAATGCCGTTCCTCTCCCTCTCTCTCTCTCTCTCTCTCTCTCTCTCTCTCTCTGCGGAAAAAAAATGGGAAAAAGTTTCACCTCAATACCGTGTCCTATTCATTTGGGACACTTGCAGAGAGCATGATTGCCCTTGTACAGTCTCCAAATCCAGGAAACATTAGCGGGAGAGAGAGAGAGAGAGAGAGAGAGAGAGAGAGAGAGAGAGAGAGAGAAGTTATGGAATAGGACAACATCAATGAGAGAGAGAAGAGAGAGAGAGAGAGAGAGAGAGAGAGAGAGAGAGAGAGAGAGATGACAAGACGACGCCGCTGTAAGCGTACCAGCGGCGGCAACAGCGAGCGGCAGGAGCCACGCCCTCGCTTACCCGAACTTTCCCACCCATCCCCTCCCTAATCTCCCTTCCCCCCTCCCTCCCACCTCCCGCACCCCGCCCACCCAGGTACCACCCCATTTCCCTATCGTTCCCATCTCCCAGCACTAAAACATGTTCCCACCCACCCACCCCACCCCCACAACGCAATCCCAACGCCTCCACCGCCACCGCCACCAGGCATACACCTTCCCCCTGAAAACTCGCTTCTTCGGGGGTATCATGTTCCGCCATCAACGAGGCTACTAAAAGGGGCGCTAACAGCTCATTTGCGCGGGAGATGCGGGCAAGATTTCGCGCCATCCGAGGGGCGCCGAGGAACGAAGCGAGTTCCGCCGTGTGTATATGTGTGGAGATTCGGAATCCACACCAACTCGGTCAAGGGACGGGGGAGAGTACACGAAGTGGGCCGTGTTTTCGGGGGAGAAAGACGCGGCTTTACGACGGTACAAAGGGGAGAGGGGTAAATGACACACAAACGCGTCCGAGGCTTCAAAATTCGAATAACTAAATCGAGCGTATGTTGTTCCTTTATAAATGCTCGCGTCAGTCAGAGGTAAGATTGAGACAACTCCCTATTTCCTTTGTTTCCAGTTTGACCTCATTCGTAGGTCTTTCGAGAGATGGCATCACGCAACAATTCAACCATTTTTAAATTTCCAGAAAGTTTCAGAAATAACATGGAAGCCGTGAATTCCACACTGCTTTTGTGTGATTCGTTTCGAGAAAACTAAACCTTAGGATCAGTGTTGAAGGACGCAGGATATTTCTACTGGATTAAAATATTTTAAACCAGACAAAAATGGAAAAGGGGAAAATATGGGAGCATTAGGCCTCTATCAAAGAACGCTTTTAAACACCCCGGCGCCGAAGAAAAAGTAAGCCTTTTAATATCCTGAAAACCAATTTATAGAAAAAATCAATTCACTCCAAACGTCACCGATTAAAATGGCATTAATATAAAATTCTAGAAATCGTACACTATACCCTATAATATTTAGAAATCAGCTTTAGAGCAACATAACGCTAAATACAAAGGTAGGGTTGAGGTATACTATACTATAGAGAGAGAGAGAGAGAGAGAGAGAGAGAGAGAGAGAGAGAGAGAGAGAGAGAGAGAGAGAGAGAGGGTTGAGGGTTGAAATACTAAGAGAGAGAGAGAGAGAGAGAGAGAGAGAGAGAGAGAGAGAGAGAGAGAGAGAGAGAGAGAGAGAGAAATACAAAGGTAGGGTTGAGGTAAGGTATACTATACTGAGAGAGAGAGAGAGAGAGAGAGAGAGAGAGAGAGAGAGAGAGAGAGAGAGAGCCAAATACAAAGGTAGCGTTGAGGTAAGGTAGAGAGAGAGAGAGAGAGAAAGTGGTGATAACTTAATCCGGAGTGAGCAATGCGTCCAAATGAACTAAGGAAGATATCAGAACAGTTTTCCAAATCATTAGAGTCAAGTGAGTCTGCGCGCTAATCAATTAGATAATTGAAGAGAAAAATGACAATGAAATATATAACTTTGTAAAAATCCAAATTCTAATGAAACGCACTGCTAAAACGCACTTCAAATAAGCCGAAAATCAAAAAGTTTACCGACAAAATTTAAAGTTGATTATAACTGAAAATCAAGTGAGACTGGGGTTGACTGGTGCCGTGGTGGTAACAAGCAATTATACATTGCTGTTCTAGGAAGTGCCACTAACTTTGGCATTCAACTTCCACGTCTCAGAATATGGGATGGTTTAGTTAGGGGTTATGGACCCGTTGGGTGGAGTTGGGTAGAGGGAGGAAGGCGCCTCTTTAAAACCTGGAGAAAACTATTTCAGGCCAAAATGTATTAAGTTCATTATTATTATTTCATTAAAATGCTGGCAAATTAACGGGAAAAAAATCTTTGCCCTACTACAAAGAGTAATAATTATTTGGTGTTGCGGGGGCATGCATCTGGCAGACCTACGCCTTATATAGTTATTGCAGGCAGTAAAATAAAAACATTTGCGTGTGCCTGTGGGAGATCGACAAAAAAAAAAAAAATGCATCATAAACTACACAAAGGCGCGAATTCACTTTGGTTTGATCGTCTCTTTGTCTGACAGGCAGTTTGATGGCAGAATCACTGTACACTAAGACTAATGCACTGATTTTTTAAATTAAATTTTTAAGGTTTACTGCGACCCCAGTACTGATTTACTAGTTTTTTAGTTTTCTGTTAAAGAAAACTATTGTGCCGGCTTTGTCTGTCCGTCCGTACTTTTTTATATCCGCACTTTTCCTGTCCGCCCTCAGATCTTAAAAACTACTGAGGCTAGAGGGCTGCAGATTGGTATGTTGATCATCCACCTTCCAATCATCAAACATACAAAATTGCAGCCCTCTAGCCTCAGTAGTTTTTACTTTATTTAAGGATAAATTTAGCCATAATCGTGCTTCTGCCAACGATATAGGATAGGCGACCACGGGGCTGTGGTTATAGTTTCATGGGCCGCGGCTCATACAGCAATATACCGGTCCCCCGAAAGATAGATCTATTTTCGGTGGCCTTGATTATACTCTGTAGCAGCTGTACAGAAAACTCGATTGCGCCGAAGAAACTTTTTTTTTTTTTACTTTTATAGGAGTGATAGAACACAACTACCGGAGGTTTATGCGAGGGAGAGGGTTCGCAGATCGACTATTCATCATGAAACAATTATATAAGAAGTCTGCGAGTTGAAGAAAAAAAGAAAATTGTGGGTCGTAAACGATTTTGGAGGAAACTTACGGTGGAATGACATAGTAGTAGTGAAGAGAGGGTTGAGGATGGTAGAAAAGATAGTTTCTCAGCGATGATTAAAAGTTTTTACGGCAAAAACGAAGCGTGAGTATGAATATGTTGACAAGATAAAGACGAGTATGGTGTTAGGGTAGGTTCTAAGCAAGCGTTCGTAATGCTTCCAAGACTATGATACTTTTATGCGGCTGGGTGAAGGAGGATCTTAGGAAAAGAGCAAGAGACTTCACAGTGAGTGAAGGATTAATATCCACTGTGATAAAAATACCAAGCCTCATAACTGCTTCGTACATCTTCACAGAACCCTCATCACGATCGAGTAGGTCTCTTTATCCTATATCGTTCACCTCTACCTCGCAAGGACTGTTGTTTTTAATTAGGTTCTTCCTCGTAGAGGAACCTAATTCTATTCTAGAGCTCTTGTTCTTTCTTTTCCAAGGGATTTTATTTTTGGTTCGCCCCTTGGACGTCTTTACATATAAAGAATGAGAAATGGCAGTATATCACCGTAAGATAATAAAAAAAAATATGTAAGATAATGATGGCTACAGTTGACAAGATGGACCAGCGTGTTGAGGCAGTTCGGCCACCTCCAAATCGTGACAGAAGGTTGTAAGAGAGGAAAAAGAGCAATTTGAAATGCCGCAGTGACAGAGTTGTTGCAAAAAAGTTCTTGCCATCATGAATGTCACAGAGGCTATGCAAGATGGGATTGAAATGCTCATTGTTATGGCCGTTCTCCTGATAATGAGATTTCTGTATAGGTGTATCAAGCGGCTTCACACCCGGTGAGTCCTTTTCGCACTGACCTTTTCAACAAATGAGCTTCTGGGGGAGGAATGGGTAATGGTGAACTGCAATATTGACACTGTAATAATAAACGAGTAAAAAACGCGCCGAATCAATCAAGTTTACTGTACAGCGCATAATTAAGGCCACCGAAAACAGACCTATCTTTCGCTGGTCTCAGTATAATGCTGTATGAGCAGCGGCCCATAAAACTCTCAGCCTGTCGTGGTGGCCTGTGTTGTTGCGTTACCAAAAGCACGATTATGGCTAACTTTAACCTTAAATAAAATACAAATTACTGAGGCCAGAGGGCTGCAATTTGGTATGTTTGATGATTGGAGGGTGGATGATGAACATAACAATTTGCAGCCCTCTAGCCTCAGTAGGTTTTAAGATCTGAGGGCGGACAGAAAAAGAGAAGAGAGAAAAAAGTGCGGACGGACAGGCAAAGCCGGCACAAAAGTTTTCTTTTCAGAAAACTATAAGACAAAAGACTAATTACACCATACTTTATTAATTCTATAACAAAAGGAACCAAATCTGTGGCCAAACAGTAATTAACTTCAATGGCACTTTCTGTCACTTTCTTTTACAATTACAGAAAAAGAACCAAGAGAAGAAAGAGTACATTCAAGATTATCCCAGGAAATACCGAGAGAAAATTATATCTGAGCTTCTACAGAGCGAGACTTGTATTACCCAGAAAACCATCTGGAAATAAAACAACTCTCACGAAAAACTGTACTTAGGTCGAGAGATGCTCCTGGGAAAATAAGCAAATTTCAATCGTGCCCCAACCTTAACGTACGTTTTATTCAAAAGGAATATCACAGCATAATATAAAATCTTTTATCCAGACGCGAGTTACAATATATATGCCAGGAAAAAAAAGGTCGTATGGGAGTTAATATTAAATTCATGATTTGATCGCGTTCCAATTCCCGAGTTGACATGGCAGCCCTTTGCATACGGTAATGCTATTTCTGCAACTTGGTATATGCGTAGGACGATTCACTACTAAAACGAAGAAGGAAAATACCAAAAGTTCAAAGCACTGCATTAAAAAGATAAGAACGTTCCTGCTCGCTGAAATAAACGAAGAGGAAAGCCGTCGTTTTATTTTTCTTCGGAACTAAAACTAACTGCTAAGCCAATTCTTGGTCTTTTTCGCCTTCTAATTCTATGGGCCGACTCTCCTTCAGTCTTGAATACCCAATTGATCCCACGGCACAGTAAATTTGGATTACGTTTAAATGACTAAAGATAAATTGGATTTCTCTCAGAATACAAATACCCCTATTAGGTTCGGGGGAGGGGGGGAAAGGAGTCGAAGAGTGAGGGAAGGGGAGAGAGAGAAAATGGCGAAGTTGTTCCCCAACTTTCAGCTGCAAAGCTTTCTTGAATTCAAACAGTTAAAATATATTTTCTTGAAAGACATTACCTGACGCAGGATTCACCGAGAAAAAAGGTATAATAATAATAATATATCTGGTATGAAGAAAAGCACCGCCTAAGAAAATGAAACACAGGACCATAAGTCAATTCTTATTTTTCGAAACTGTAAATTCAGTTGCTAACGAGTCGATCAGTATGGAATGAACTGGACAGAGAGATGAATGAACACTTGAGACAAAAATGGCATTCACATTCATACATACATGCATATATAATGCATTAGATACTTGAACTAAAAGTTAGAAAGAGTGACACTTGACTAACCCTAAAGAAAAGGACAAAGAAAAGAAAAACAAATAATTTTCCCTTCAGGATCATCACAGACTCATTATATGGAGAGGGTTTTAAATTCTGCTGAATAAAAATATTACAAAAACTTTTATACATTTGAGTAGGAAATTATGAAAAAAAAACTGTGAGTGGACTGAGGACTAATTAAAAATCATCAGCAACATAAATAAAGAAAAAGAAAATTTATAACAGAATTTATATCAAAGTATGCAGGCCATATACCTATTATCATCAATGTATATGACTGTCACTGTCATAACACTGATGATGAAGATACTCTTCATAATAATAAATAATAATAATAATAATAATAATAATAATAATAATAATAATAATAATAATAATAATAATAATAATAATAATAATAATAATAATAATAATAATAAACTTTTAACTTGAAACCAAACATTATACAATAATTATAACACTGGTGATAACATAATAATAATAATAATAATAATAATAATAATAATAATAATAATAATAATAATAATAATAATAATAATAATAATAATAATAATAATAATAATAATAATAATAATAATAATAATAATAATAATAATAAACTTTTTAACTTAAAACCAAACACTATACAATAATTATAACACTGGTGATACTCTTCATAATAATAATAATAATAATAATAATAATAATAATAATAATAATAATAATAATAATAATAATAATATACAACTTTTTAACTAAAGACCAAACATTATACAATAATTATTCTCCAACAGACTTCTTCAGAAGAAAAACAACCAAGAGGCCCAACAGCCCAAAACCCATATATTACAAGACGACCCACAAATGATATGTTTTGGTTAGAAGGTGGAATTAGGTAAGGACAATAAAGAACTGGTGGGTGCCGACCCCAGTCATTTAACAAGTTCCGTATAGTTTTAATTAAGCATCACTAAGTACGGGATGTAAGGCATTAGAGAGAGAGAGAGAGAGAGAGAGAGAGAGAGAGAGAGAGAGAGAGAGAGAGAGAGAGAGAGTTTTCATAAAACTGAACTAGCCATTGACAATGTCCTCAGCCATATAAATGAAATGTAAGAGAGAGAGAGAGAGAGAGAGAGAGTCCTCAGAGAGAGAGAATTTTCATAAAATGAATTGAGAGAGAGAGAGAGAGAGAGAGAGAGAGAGAGAGAGAGAGAGAGAGAGAGAGAGAGAGAGAGAGAGAGAGAGAGAGAATTTTCATACAATCTGAACATAACCACTGAGAGGTAGTGCACTCGGCCATATAAAATGAATTGCGTGTGTGCGAGAGAGAGAGAGAGAGAGAGAGAGAGAGAGAGAGAGAGAGAGAGAGAGAGAGAGAGAGAGAGAGAGAGAAGGGTTAAAAAGAGGGATGGGGGAGCAGATTCCCATTAGTTCTTTTCGTCAGATACTTAAAAGACTTTCTTTTTTTTTCTTGCCTAGCTCATGTGAGCCCCCGACAACTTGTCAGGGAAGAACTATCGATCGGATCCTGTGTGCGGACCAGACTCGAGTCCTTAGGAGGAGGAGGAGACACGATCGAGATGTTCAGAGAAGGAATCCTTCCCTTTTTGACTTGTTCAGGCTCTCGATACTGATCCTACGAAGCCCAGCCTATTAATTCTTTTTTTATTTTTAAATCATTTCCGCAGTGCTTAGCAGATGGCTGTATGACAGAATCGTCTTTGATTATACGATACAAGTTCCGTTTTGCGGTTAGGTTTTGCTTGTAATCCTAAGAAAAAAAAAAGGAATTCTGTAACACAAACATCCTTCTCTTGCAATATCAAGAATGATAATATTATTAATTCGTCACTGTATTTTCCTATTTTCACTGTCCATTATGGTGTTAATTTAAACCATTCCTGTGTTTGTCATTTTGAAAATGCAAGAAATAACTCGAAAATGATCGCGAATATTTTTAAAACTATAGAAAAATAAGACGCCTTTTTATTGCTAGTAACATCCAGAAAACACATTTGTCCATTTAAGAAAATTTAAATAATAACTTATGTTCGTCTGGACGTGGACTGTCAAAGGAAACATAAAAGCAAATGCACATACATCCTTAGTAAATCTGCATGTTCTTTCCTTAACTCACACACAGACAAACAAACAAGTGTACCCGGATGATCTCATAACGAAATTCACCCCTCGCTCCATATTCCGAATGCCTCGAAGTGAGTGAGAAACAATACTATAATAAATGTTTGCTCTTCCTGCTCGGACTTATGGGATCAGCATAGTTTTAAACCAGCTGCATTGGATTTGCCCTCACACCATTTGGGGAGGAGAGAGGGATTCAAGTTGCGCGTTGGTACCAGAGTGGTTTTTTGCTACTCTGAGAACGAGACGAAGAATGGAAGTCGCTACTTTTATTTCCAATCTAGTACCGTGCAAAACATATCAATCTCACTGGTTGGGGTAATCTCACTGCAATCAAGTAAACTGAAATCAATTTTCATTTTCTTGGTCTTGTACAGGAAAAGTCAAAGGGGTTCTCATGCGATATCAATCATGCCCAAATCCTTGGAAAGTGAAAAATATACGTGGATTTACAGAGAGAGAGAGAGAGAGAGAGAGAGAGAGAGAGAGAGAGAGAGAGAGAGAGAGAGAGAGAGAGAGAGAGAGAGAGAGAGAATTTCATATGATCTGAATGTCACCACGAGAAGTAGTGCACTTCGACATATAAAATGAACTATGAGAGAGAGAGAGAGAGAGAGAGAGAGAGAGAGAGAGAGAGAGAGAGAGAGAGAGAGAGAGAGAGAGTCTTCATTATTCCATCCTCAAATATTTATAAAGGTGAACAAAACAAGTCGGTAACTTCCCAGTCATAAACTATGATACATATTTATGAGAAAATTCGAAATGTCAATTGCTTTTATAAATAACAAAGTTAACAATTAATTTTTGACACAACAGGCGTGTTATGACAACACTAATGATGGGAGACTTGGCTCTCTCTTCGGCGCAATCGAGTTTTCTGGACAGTGTATAATCAAAGCCACCAAAAATAGATCTACCTTTCGGTGACCTCGATATAATGCTGTATGAGTCGCGGCCCATGAAACTTTAACCACGGCCCGGTGGTGGCCTGTCCTATATCGTTGCCGGACGCACGATTATGACTAACTCGAACTTTAAATAAAATAAAAACTATGGAGGCTAGAGGGCTGTAATTTGGTAAGTTTGATGATTTGAGGGTGGATGATCAACGTACCAATTTGCAGCCCTCTAGCCTCAGTAGTCTTTAAGATCTGAGGGCGGACAGAAAAAGTGTGGACGGACAGACAAAGCAGGCACAATAGTTTTTTTTTTTTTTACAGAAACTAAAATTAGTAAGTGAAATGTGAATACAATTATCCGTAGAGTTTCTCAATTCTATTTTACAAGCCCGTATACGTATAATGTCTTTTCTTGCATCTAACTGTTTGAAACCATGAACTTCAGTATTATAATTTAGTCGATAAATAACTTTATATTTCTTACCTTCTGTGTGATGAATAAATTGTGGCTTTATCGTTAAATGAGTGACAAACATGTTGCATACAATTCTTTAAACTATTCGTACACATCCTCAAATGTAGATTTCATCGTTGCTATCTGAAGAGGAACAGCCTACGCTGTGACTGAATGTACTGTTACTTTGAACAATTCTTTTCAAAATTATATAAATATACTTTCAGGGACTAAAATAATCATTTCTAACGGTCAGTCTTCAAATCTTCATCCTAATAAAAGGATAACTTTATTAAGAAAGTTAAATTCTTTTCACCATTACATAAATTAAGTGGATAAACTGATAAACTAGTCTTGAGGAATTACTACGTTAAATACTTTCATTTATATTTTCAACAATGTTTATCCATTATTAATACGTTAAATACTTTCCTCTATATTTTCAACAATGTTTATCCACTCTTATTTATCCATTCGTATATAAACCAACTTTGCAAAAGCAAAGCCAAAAAAAAAAGGTAACGGTACATTACTAACAAATTCCTCCACAACAGCAACTCCTACATCAGATCAAAGTATTTCCAGGGGGAAAAATGCTATTATAAATGCGACGGGGTACGCTTCCAGCAAGCTCCTGGTATTTATTGTAGGTAAACAGATAACGGCAAACACGGCGGCGTTCACTTTTATGAAATACAAAAAGACAAATTGGGAAATCCCCTCAAAGCTTTGTACCGTCACGAACTCCTGTTTTTTTTTTCTTTTTTGCGCCGAGTTAATGCTTTCCCTGGGATCTTTATCACCTTGGTGCTACTTCGGAGGGAACAGAGAGTTATTTATGTTCATAATAGCTTTAAAAATGCAGCGTGGACGTCATGCTAAATGGCAGCAGAGAGTAAAAGGGTTTATATCCTGCATTTCTCTCGTAAATGGAAGTCGGCTGTTTTGCTCTTAATGGATTAGCGCTTCCATTTTCTAGTAAAAAATAAATTAAGTAGAAACTTTTGGCGGTGCATATGTCGTGCACGTGTTTATGAGGCCAGCGTGTGTGTGTGTGTATGAGAGAGAGAGAGAGAGAGAGAGTGGTGCATTTGTCATGAGAGAGAGAGAGAGAGAGAGAGAGAGAGAAGAGAAAATAAAAATAAAAAATAAAATTTATAAAATAAAATCTCCTGGTGGTGCATATGTCATGTACGTCTATATGAGAGAGAGAGAGAGAGAGAGAGAGAGAGAGAGAGAGAGAGAGAGAGAGTAAAAGCTAGAAAAAATACAATAAATTAAAACCTTATGGTGGTGCATATGTCATGTACGCGTTTATGAGGACGGCGAGAGAGAGAGAGAGAGAGAGAGAGAGAGAGAGAGAGAGAGAGAGAGAGAGAGTCTGACAAATACTGATACATATTTTGAATGACGTGCAATTTACCCGTTTTAGAACGGTGGCCGTAACCTTCATATTACGGTCTATGCTGGAACGGCATGTTATTTGGGAATGGAATGAAATGTAATAAATATCTCGAAAAATATCATTCGGTAGAGAAGTATTCTCAATAATTTACGGTAACGGACTTCAAAACGGTTACAGATAAAAATGATACATCACATATAAATTAGCAGTGGTTCTGTTAACTGTTTAAATAAGACTTCTCTAATTCTTTAAGCTAATCATTCAGAAGCTCTTTAGCAGGAATAGAACCTCCGCGAAAGGACCCTCTAGGAATGAATATCAAACGTACTGCACATTTTCAAGAACAAGTTAAACGGATTGCTGATTTGACAATTTTACGAATGGTTTCCTTGTAATGAAAATTTTAGCTTTTTTAGATTCTAATGTACAAGATCTCTTGAACACAATGGTATGCTTTTATAAAAAAACGGCATATAAACAATAACATTAGTCAAATGTGAGCAAAGATCATGGTTATTCAAATATTATGCGCAGGCTGTGATTTTTTCTAAGCAAAGTGAACCAGAGAATTTATTTCAACCGCTCACTGCATAACATACGCTCAAATATTTTATAATTAACATTAAGTTGGGATGCAAACTGCTACTTAAATGAGACTTCGCATATAAAAATCAAATTGCTGAAAAGAGGAATGCTGGACCAATGAGGAATCACGATTTCATAAAATTCACATGATTAACAAACTTCCCAGTTTAATATGTAAGTGAAACGCACTGTGTGTGCAACAAAACTTAACTCTCCAATACATATTCCTCTCAAATAACTTTAAGATGCTCCGAATGATTTGTCCAGAATGCTCCAGATACTGTAAGTGGAAATGTATCTTGTACGAGGCCTCATGAATAATTCTGCTGCATCCTCCTGCATTTTCAGAATACTGTTGCGATTCTATTTCATTCATAATTTGAAGTTTCTTTGTTATCTTACCTCTATTAATTTTTGAATTTGCGACAGTGAATTCTATTTCATGTTCTGGTGTTGTTTAGCATCACTTTTCAATTTGCAAAGCCAGTTACATTATGGGTACACTGGACTTGCAGATGGTTTTGGTACCTTTCCAAAAACAACGGTACATTACAGGCCTGGAAACTCTGTCAAGATTAAGAAACCACCTTTGTAACACATAACGGGAGAGAGAATCTTGTAACAGATTACCTCATCTTCGTCGTGTGATTCAGTGTAGTTGCTTGCAGGTATAAAAAAAATCCAGTTTTTGAAAAAAATAACAAAATCAGTTACATTTCACCGTCTCCAAATTACTGCTCCTTCCTTTTTTGCACAATAAAATTTATCTTTATTCTAAGAAACGATTAGATTTCGAGCAATTTACTGAGTAACTGGAACTGATTCTGCGAGTGAAAAGTTTATTGAATTAGCCACCGTTTCTTATATCTTTTTTTCCATTTTCATTATTTCTAGGCACAATCGTTGATTCTTCTCGGTCTTTCGTTCACAACAACAATTTCAGAAAAACAAAACATACAGTTCTTGCTCAACACCAGGTAAAGATTGATCTTAACATAACGCTTCTCGATGTATCATCAATATGTTGTTTCAGTGCATTGCGCAATACTGAATCCAAAGAAAAATGCCGGAATATTTTCAGCTGTTTTGAATCCGATAACACACTTTTTCTGGCTTAGTACATTGTAGTTATTTTAATTACTGTTTATTCTTCAAGTCCACTGTAGGCTTACTTTGTAGACTTTTCATCTAAATATGCTCTACTCAGTTCAATTCACACTATACACTTTTCTCTTTCAATGCATTTAGCTACATTACATAAAACAAAACCACTTATTCTCTTGTATGTTGCAAGTTACGCAATACAGATGCATCCAGAGTGATATTGAACACATTCACCACCCTACAGACTGTTTTGTCATTCATTTTTCTAGGCTAATGCAAAACACTAGACCAAAGAGCAACTTCTTCTCCTTAAATACGAGTCACCTGACTGCAATTAAACGTTATGGCTTTCAAGTTTTCAGTATAATCTTTGTCACAAGTTCCACTTACATAACTATTTATAGTTGTGTTTCTATAGCTCAGGACCCACTATAGCTTTAGGTAATTTTTTTTATAACGAAGCTGTTATTTCTTCCTTGCACACACCATAAGTAATACATCGCTATCGCGTGGTTTTAACATTATGATATACTGAAGTAATTCAATTTTTTGTATACATGCTAAACAGATCAACGGGACTTTCATACATCAATCCAATACCGTTTCATATCCCAGTATATATTGTAGTTAACTAAGGAACAATATGCTTCTAAGGTCGTTTGTATTGCTTTCATTTTATTTCATGTAATACTAATTTCTGGTGAAATATGTTACCCTTTCTAGAATCTAGGTCGAGTATACTTCTCTTCATATAATGCCAATTTTATTTTCTTCTGGTTTACCATTCCATGCACTGTTCTGGCTAAATAATAAGCACTTCCCTTCAACTTTTATCTTCATTAAGCCATAAATACGTGTTTTTTTTAATTAATATGTTAAATCATATCCTGTACTTCTCTCAATACATCGTATTTATTTAACTTTGGCGGTACAGTATATATGTCCCACTTTCTTGAACGGCTCTGGCTCGGTATATATGTCCCACTTTCTTGAACGTCTCTGGCTCGAAGTTTTTTTTTTCTATACTTCAAATTATTAGCCTTGCCATTTATCTCGGTGTGTATAAACTGCTTTCATTTCTTAAGGCACTAAATTTTCCGTATATCGCTTTACCAATGTTTTTCTGAGGATCAGGAGCAGTGTTTCTTATAATCTATACTGAAGGTTCTTGTTCGAAATGCTGAGTTTTTGGAAATTTACTACGTTAAACTTTTTATAGTTTCACTGCACTGCATTTTATGATTATATACTGAACTTATGGTCTTTGATATAATATCTCACTGTGAATGCACACGAGATGAATTAGTGCACTGTCATCTTTTTCATCTTACCGCAATATTTTGTCCCATTTCAATTAGCATACGAGAATACAGGGCTTCAGTGAATCTGTAGCTCAATTAGGGGCGACAGGTTTCACAGGGTTGTACATTTCACTAGCTACCTTGGGGCATCAATTGAGAATATATGGAGAAGAAATGCCTTAGAATAGACAACCCCAGACTATACATAGATCTTTTCCAGTAAGTAGTGCAGTGAAATAATCTGAGAGGGCCTGTATATTCTTGCGAATTTGTATCCCAGGAATTGGTAAAGAACTGCGGCCTTGCAGTAAAATCAATTCCTCAAGAAAGAGAGGCTCCCTTAACGTTTGAAAGCATTGAGTTTAGGAGAGGCATTCTCTCGATCTCCATCTTAGTGCCTGCATGTTAGAGCTCATGAGACGGGCCCTCTACCCTTCCTCCCCCACTTGCAGTGAAATGGGATAGCTTCTCCGAACCCTGTCTCTTGCGCTATGTGTTCCAAAAGAAAATGTGACCAACGTTCTAATCTCCCACATAAATATGCACACATGTAAAGCTGAGTAAGCAATGAATACTGTTCTTCAAATGGATTCTACTTGGAGCAGCTAACTGCTACGTAAAAACTTGAGTGCTTGGATGGGCTAGTGAGTGATCCTGTTTTTAGACGTTTGGGTGCATGTTTTTCGTTGTAGTGGCCATTCGTCCTGATCTAGCCTACGGTGCCATAATTAACTTATATCTAGCCATCTTTAGAAGGCAAATATGGCTGGTTTAATCTGGTAAGAGCATGGACAAGTAGTCCGAGGCAGTTTAAGTGATCAAAAGCACTGTTGCTCAAGATCATATCTCAGGTTCCAAAAATGCAGTTAAAGTTGTAGAACCCGAAATGTCGAAGGTTAGACTTGTACCCAGCCAAGTAACAATGGCACTGCAAACAGGATGAAGATATTGCCTACTCCTACTTCAAGGAACTGTGCTGTATCACTCATGGATAGCATACTTTTGTAGTCATCAAGATGTCTTTCACAGATTGAAGAATCTGTACTCCTGTAGACATAATGTTGTGCCTCGTTGCTTACAGAAGCAATCACTGATGTGGCAGAAGTCGTGATTCAATGAGTGTCATTCGCTATGACGTTAAAGTAACTAATCCAGAATGAGTTGCTTAAGAGTGGATGCAGTAAGCTTACAAGAGCTAAAACAGTTCAGTAATACTCAGGATCAGAGTCACTGCCAGAAGCGCAAAATGAGAACCATCAAACACGGGAATTCTTAGAATTAATCTCAAACGAGTGATACTGTAACAGATTACTGAACCACCGCAGAGGTCATAAACCACTACGTTACTGATAGTCAAGCAAGGTTAAAATAACTTTTGGAAGACAAATTACTCGGCCAGAGTTCTCGTCATAATTTGCCTCTAAGAATTCTCCACTATGATCTGGAGATGATTTCAGAGAAATCAAAAAGCCTCATCCTTTGTCAGAAAGAGGTACCTTAATTTTACCATTTTCTCCTGTGTCCCTTAAAGTCAGTAAATCATTCTCTTACCTCGCCTGTTTATCAAAGTAAATTTTACTGTAATAAACTTGTAAAATATACATTAAAAATACCGCCTTTCCAGGCTCTAAATGGTGCCTAAGGGCTGGCAAGAGATTACTGATTTTTGTAGTGAGTTTCAATCTGCAGATAATAGAAACCTGAAGAGTTTTGGCAGGTTCTTTCAGCATAAGGGACTATTAAGCTTCAGTGGATCTGAATTCTGACATCCAAACTTGCAGCAAGTGGCCAATAGGTCTCCGTCTGTATATCTTACCAGAACTCGACATGTCATGCCCCAGCGGAGGTTTGACAGAGTGACCGCTCATGGGACAGGGCAAACAGTTGTGATGGGTTGAAGGCTTCCATATCTACTATTCCCAAAGGTAAATGAAATGAATGGTACAGTGCATCAGCTGGTCTTGAAAGGTATGTATGTGTATAAGTCAGAAGAAAATAAAATTGTCCTCTTCTCTGAATTTAAGTGTGGAAGTTACAATTCACTTCTAACAAAAATAGGACCAAGACAACACAATTCCGAGCACAATCTCTTCATATATTTCTGTGGTAAATACAAAATTTCATTATACAACTTGCAATTATCATTATCTATATTCCTTAATTCCAGTCATTACCAAAACACTTCACATTACGTCACCACAGTAAGGATGGGTCCCTTTCCTCCATATTACATTATCTGATCCTCACAGGCATAATATGTATGCATGACCCGAATTAAACTTGTAGCCTTCTTGGTGTCAGAATGGTTATGTTGGAATAAGATTCCCGTGGATGTGGTACTGAAACCACACTTTCAAATAGAATTTTCTTCAAATAATACCCTTAGGGATATCAGGGTCTTAGATAAAGAACGTACCCTATATGAGGATTTCAATCTTTCAATATAAACGATCATTATATAATATATATATATATATATATATATATATATATATATATATATATATATATATATATATATATATATATGTGTGTGTGTGTGTGTGTGTGTGTGTGTGTATACATTTTGATATTTATACAACTTCCTTTAATAAATGGGGGGACTAGAGGAAAACAAGGCAATGTTCACTTCCACATACACACTAAGATTGTTAACAACGATCACAGCAGAGGGTCTCTAATACCCCAATGCTTACTGCCTCATTCGCTGCAATCTGAGAATGCTTGTGGGAGAGATAACTGAAAATGAAATGAATGCAATAAAAAGGACGAAGAAGAAGAAGAAGAAAGGTGCCTGGAGTCGAGATTACAGGGAAACGCGAAGCATGCAGGTTACGGTATAAATGAGCGTCTGACCAGGCTGAGTAAGGCATATCTGGATTACACGAAAGGTGATATATGGTCTTAATATCCCTTACGATATCTGGAAAGTTGTATGGAGGAATTTTAATTGAAAAGGAAATAAAAACAATTAACAGAAGGTGCGCCAAGCCAAGAGAAAAAAAACTAATGATGTAATTGATTGAGATGCGACATGGACGGTGATCAAAATGAGAGTGAGTGAGTTTGGTGGGCAAACAGGGTCTTATAATAGAGCACCCCACGTCACCATGGCCTGCTACTATAATTTTGGATTGGGTCAAGACAGAAAACATGAAGGGGGCAGGAAATGTTAAAAAAAAAAAAAAAAAAAAAAAAAGGAATGGTCGTAAATGGAATGTAGATCTCTTGATGACCCAGCGCTAGTTGGTGATAGCGAAGAGAAGTTGCAGAGACTGGCGAAATGGTATGAAAATCTTTAGAACCGGAGAGAGCTGAATGTCAATGTTAGCATGATTAACGCTGTAAGGGTAAAAGGAAGAAGGGAAAATGAACAATAAAAGCAATTAAAGTGGAGGAAAAAAGGGAAGAACTAGTATTATTCTGCAATTAATTACGATTCAGAAACAGAGGAAGAAAGGAAGGTAAAAAGAAATAAAGCAATGGAATGTGTGGATTATCGAGTCATCCGTCTTTCATAGAGATTTATCGTTAATCTTACAAATGAAAGGAATGAAAAGATGGAAGAGTCATGATAAATTTGTTTCACAGTAAATTGGAGTAATAAAAGTTCATATGACAGGATATATAAATGTCATGAAGATGTGATTAAAAGAAAAAGTTAGCACTGAATATAAAAAAGTCACAGTGACGTAATAATATATATACATACACACACAATATATATATATATATATATATATATATATATATATATATATATATATATATATATATATGTATATGTCTATGAATATATTTACATATATATATATATATCAATAACTATATTTACATATATATATATATAATATATATACATATATATAATATATAACATACACATATATATGTATATATAATATATATATATACACATATATACAGTATGTATATATACACCCTTACACAATGTATATATAATCGCCTGTATGTACCTACCTGCCAGAAGCTGCCGATCCTTCCGTATCTGAGCACTTGGATTCAATTAGAATTCGAGGCTGATAGCCCCCTTCCCTCCTCCTGATCCCTGTCTTAACACGGGCGCAATAATTTACGCCTAATTGCAGCCCAGCAGTTCCCCCTTTGTCCTGGCATAAAGCGGGCCCAAGGAACTGGACGTGGGACCTTTTATTGGGCCCATGACAGGGATATTAAAAAATGCCGACGGCTTTTGGCATTCTCTTTCGGCCGAGTGCTAGAAGGCTGAGGAGTCGCCGTGCATTCTTTTTATGCCGTGACACCAGCGATGTGTTAAGCTGTTTATATATATATATATATATATATATATATATATATATATATATATATATATATATATATATATATATATATATATATGCACATAAATAAAGAAATATAAATATATGTATATATATACATAAATATAAATAAAAATACAGTATTTATTTTTATGTATATACAAATATATAATGTATGTCTGTATGTATGTACATATATACATACATACATGCACCTACAGTATATATATACAATGTTTATGTATATATATATATTATATATAACATGTATATATAAATATTAAAATGAAGTTTGAAACAATAAATATATCATCGAAAATATATTAAATAACCAGTAGTTTACGCAATTAACGACAAATCAAACACCCCTGCGAAAGAGAAAAAATACATTGGCAAAGAAGTGATTAGAAAAACTATTCAATTCAAGAGCAAAAATCGAAAAGGTTAAACAATAAAGTCATGAAAATTACAGATCAATAAAATCCAAACAGTTGGTGAAATGATCAATATCAATCACACTAAAAGAAAGTTCATCAAGTCGGTGATCACAGAATGTATATCCTCATTTATAATAAAACCTGAAAATAGCTTGAATAGAGGCTAAAGAGCTTAGGTGCTTGGAGGAAGAGGAGGAGGAGGAGGGCGGTGGGGGGAGGGGGTGAAATGGGCTTGGGATTTTAGGGGAGCGCGCAGCCATGTTTTGTGCCTCTCAGCTGTTGCAAGGGCAGCAAAGCAAGCAATAGCCATAAACAACTGTGGCAGTTCTAATAGCAGTAAGGATAATCATAACAGACGCCTTTCATCTCAGCAATGGTCTTGTGTTCATCCCCAAAAAGATGGTGCAATCGGTGGATGTTGCAAACGGTGGCATTCCCGTGTAGGGTTTCTGCAAGAACCGATGGGATTGCTACCGAACCTAGTGTCGGTGTTCGTGGAAATTCTGTTTTTATTAAGGATGTATTGAAATCATCTCGAAAGGAACTGACATAATGATGCTATTTGCAGTAAGCATAATAATAATAATAATAATAATAATAATAATAATAATAATAATAATAATAATATAATAATAATAATAATAATAATAATAATAATAATAATAATAATAATAATAATACTCATTACCATCATCATCAGCGAATAATGACCAATCGCGTTAAACAAATACAGGAGAAAAGAACCCTTTAAAATAGAGCATGTAATGGGGCCAGGATGAATACAACAACTTATTAAGTTTTAAGGAACTCTTGTGCCTTTCGTCTCAAAAAAAATTATCATGACGAATGTATCTTTAATACTCTACTTTTTAAGTCTTTTCACCCAGCAATAATAATAATAATAATAATAATAATAATAATAATAATAATAATAATAATAATAATAATAATAATAATAATAATAAAGTGTAGTCGAAGTCGACATACACAAGACATCTGTCGCACATTGCTCTAATATGTTTGAAATGTGTTTCAGTCTGCAAATCTGACTAACTAATGAACAGATTAAATTCACATCATCCTAAATTATATCGACATTAATTCTGCTGACATGTGTTTGTGACCGTGAGTAACTTTTCACGGAAGAACTGGAGCGGAAGCAAGCAATATTCAAGCATACGCAAGCAGGGCATAATGCCAGCAATATATGAAGGAAGAAACAAAAGCAACTTTTCCCTATTGGCTTAATGGAGGCCACTTCCACGAGCAATAAAAAAAAAATAAGCTTTCCTCCTCATACAGGTATCAGAGCAAACCTTGAGGAATAAAGAGTATAAAAGGTAAGCGATGAATGCTAGATCTATTCACTTCACAAGAAAAATTAGTAAGGTAAAGTAAAGCAGAGAACAATTCAAGATGCAGATATTATCAGTGGCAATAATAAATGGTTAAAACCAATGTAACTAATTCTATGAAGCCTCTCTCTCTATATAGTGGTTTTACTTCAAGGAAAGACGCCAGCGACTTTTATACTTGGCATCAAGTCTGTCTGGACACTAACGGCAACTATGCTCGATGGGGGCGTGGCTTGTGTCTTAGCTTGAAATGAAAGCACCTTTCTAATGATCTATTTGGCATTCTCTTCTTCTAGCTACTGTTTTGCTTCAAGCAGTTTAATTTCCCTTTATCATTATGCTAACAGTACCTATTTCTACATCAGTTCTTACCTGGAATCTGAATCTTAATTCACTTTAAGCTACTTTGACAATAAACAACACCTCTCTCTCTCTCTCTCTCTCTCTCTCTCTCTCTCTCTCTCTCTCTCTCTCTCTCTCTCTCTCTCTCTCTCTCTCTCATACAACCACACAGACGCACAAATCTAATCAAACTTATCAGAAAAACATTTTCCCCTTTCATTCACTCACTGCCAATAAATATATTAGCAAAACAATCTTTAATAAAGAAAATTACAATGCATCTACACTAATATGTTCTCTACTAACTGATCTACCTAGACATCTCACAAGCTGTCTGCTGACTCTACAATGCAAATCTAGATGCAGCCACTGATCTAACCATCAGTCTAAGAACAAAGCTCTCGTCATTTTCTACTAATTTTCTCAGACGGCTTCTGTCTAAGACTTCTGAGTCATCTAAGAAATTGCGGGCAGAGGATCATGGGAAAAGACTCACCTCTACTAAGTTGACACCTTTAGGCTGAAATGAAATATAGAAGAAGGTAAGAAAGAGTCGCAAGTATACATTGATATATATTCACACTGAAAAACTTTACTAGGAAAACAAGAGAATGACTTTCTATGTAGGAAGAAGATTCACATTTTAAAGACACTTTAGTAGACGTCACAAAAGGTTAAGAATACATGGAAATAGTATGTTTAGTCCAAAGACATCAGTAAGAGACACTTTCTCGAAGATTAAACATAGGATATATGATATAATAAGGACAATGACTATCAGTTTACAAACTTCGTCATAGATACCTCTTGATCTTCACCTTAGTGATGTCTGTGGGCTAAATATGACAAGAACAATACGATAACAGATAAGCAAGTACACAGAATACACTGCCCTGCCTGCACTGCATAAGTTATAAGGGTATTTTAAAACCTGTTTTAGAACTTATATTAAGAATCTAAGTCTCAACCTACAACGGGGACGTTTATAAAAAACATTGAAACCAAAAGGACTCATCACTTTATAAGAAGATTCAATACAGATATGTATAGATACCGAATCTTTCCCTATTCAAGGAAGACACTGATAAGTTGGTTTTTCGAAGACATGGCTCCGAAACTGAAAATTCAACAGGACCATAATGTGGGAACGAATGTTCCGAAGTGCCACCTATATGTCTGCAGCTCCAGGGGAAAAAATACTCGTGTAAAGAAGCCGCAAATGTATAACTTTTAAATTGTCTGCAAATATACATCTAGTTAAGCAACAGTATACCTTGTACCATTGTACCATTTACCTAACAGTTAATCGGTTTTATCTTTCTATCATCATACATCTGTTTTCTATAAATCTCACTTTTCATAATATCTTTATGAAATACTCAAAAGGGTGCCTCACGCTTCCCAAATAACCAGACCCAACCTGGGATATTTTATACCTTATTTTTAAGGTCAAAATACCCCATAGACAAATCATCAAAAACAAAACATGGGCAGATCTATCTGTTATTAACTAAAAAATACACGAAACATTACTGACGTCTTAAATCCCACCATAAAACAAGATAAAATATTTTCTAAGTCACAAATGAAAGCTTCTTACGACAAGACAAAGCGCCATGGAGAAGAGGGAGAATGGAAAAATAATGTGAGTCATTAATGAAACAAAAACAGTGAAAAAATGAACAATCATCCTACTTGGGAGAACTGTGTACATTGTCTCAAAAAGCTGAAATTATTTCTTACAGTTCTCGGAATCAGATTATGTCAAAGAATCTTTACTGCAGCGGGTTGCACTAAATGGAAAATGGAACAAACGAGAAGTAGAATTTATTATTATTATTATTATTATTATTATTATTATTATTATTATTATTATTATTATTATTATTATTATTATTATTATTATTATTATTATTATTATTATTATTATTATTATTATTATTATTATTATTATTATTGTACCCATACCATCAATTGAAACTGAAGGTAATGTAAGAGTAGGTCCAGATGGCCGGCTTCGAATTAAAGGGACATTACGTGCCGTCCCAAATCTCACACTAAGCTGCCTATATTCTGCATACTCATACAGAAGCAAATAATGAAAGCTTATACCGGGCTCGACGACGGCATGTCGAAACGTGGAGTATGATCCAGCAGATGAATAAATTTGTCATGTTCTATGCTTCTCGAATGGCAAAAAAAAAAAAAAAAAAAATGTCGGTAAAAATTTAGGTCAAGGAGAAATTACCTTTTGTTATGGGTCCTTCAATCATTAATGAATTCTCCGACATACAATAGCACGCCATCCCGTCAAAAATGACAGTAATATGCTACACTGCACAGTGGCAGGTATCAACAGTAATATTTATGTGTAATATTTAAAAGGCCATTTACCGCAGTTCGCATGTACCAAATAATTCAGATGTCTGTTACTTCCCTTTATCCGACTATTTTTATAGCAATTTGTACAGATTTTTTTTTTACTATTTTCAAGTCGTCATTTCGACACTTTATTCAAGTTACTTTGCCTTTTTCAACATGATTTAATGAATGAAAAATATCTAGCTTTAAAATGACATTAGATGAGGGTTCTAGCATGAAAGCTAACTTTACATAGATAATTCAAAGAAAAACATTGTCAGTCCTAGATGCAGTCAGCAAGAGAAGGGATATGCATTGTCTGTATAACAGGAGTATTATTATTACTAATAATTATTACCATTATGTATTTCCGGTTGATAATGTGTTCTTTGACGCGAATAGTACCGGAGATGCCATTAACTTCAGCTTCTTTTTTCTGCTATCGTTCGTAAGTTTTTTTTTATGGTATATTACGTTTTTTACACTACACCCCTCCATGCTCTTAAGATTTCATTATTGCTGTTGTCATTTTTATTATATACAGCATTCTTACATACTTTAAAAAAAAGACTATCCTTAGAATTCATTATTCTCTTCTGCCCCGAGACAAAGCAACGCATTCTAAACTGTTTTTCTTTCATAATAAATACAGAACCCTCGAATATAGGAAAAGATACGTAAAACGTTATTAAAATTCCATTCCTGAGAATGGCGAAACTTCAAAGGAGAATTCCCAGACGGAAAGTTTACGTAAGGACCCACTCGGAAAGGAGAGGGAGACCGGGAATTATGTGATGGGTGTTCACGTAAGGGGACTGGCTCGGAAAGGAATGGGAGGACGGGAATTATTTGATGAGAATTCGCGTCAAATCTCTGTCAGTCTCGGTTAGGAAGTTGTCACAGGCTTTCCCCTCCTGTGTCAGAACTGGTGATTCAATTTAGCTAAAAGTGTCGAGACAGCGATGTCGAGTTATCTATTGACTGGGCAATAAACGTCGTCCAGTGTGAAGTTATATAGATCAGCTGTTGTTTGGGTAAGGGGAATTATAACATTTATCTAACATTCTGATAAACACACACACACACACACACACACACACACACACACACACATATATATATATATATATATATATATATATATATATATATATATATTTCATATAGATATACATACATATATGTGTATGTGTATATATATAATATATTTCTTTATATACATATATATATATATACATCTATATATATACAAAAATATATATATATTTATATATCTATATATATATATATATATATATATATATATATATATATATATATATATATATATATATATATATATCTACCTATCTAGCCGTAATGCAAATGTAACTGCTGAATTTTCAGCAGGAATCACGCAAAAGGAACAGCAGAGAAAAGAAAAACGGCCTAGCAGTGGCCATAATAATCCACGGAATTACGTAAAACTGCATTCGCTGCTGATCGCCTATTACGTTAGTTCGTCGATAGAGATTAACTAAAAATTTGTTTTTGTTTGAGAAAAAAGTTGGTTGTTCTGAGACTCTCGCTTTTCTCAACCGATCGCCATCCTGCCATCTGATGCAATTTCAAAATAAGATTAAGTTTTGTTCTTGCAGCGATTTCTAAACTCTTGCCACTGCTGTTCGAAAACTTTGTTTCGTTTTCCACACAGGCGATAATAAATGTCTGTTTTTTAAGCTCATTTGTACAAAAATAAGCGGCCTTTCGACAGCTTCCTTGGAGGAAGGGACGTCCAACAAGAAGCTTCCTTGGAGGCAGGGACGTCCAACAAAAAGCTTCCTTGGAGGAAGGGACGTCCAACAAAAGCTTCCTTGGAGGAAGGGACGTCAACAAAAGCTTCCTTGGAGGCAGGGACGTCCAACAAAAAGCTTCCTTGGAGGCAGGGACGTCAACAAAAGCTTCCTTGGAGGCAGGGACGTCCAACAAGAAGCTTCCTTGGAGGCAGGGACGTCCAACAAGAAGCTTCCTTGGAGGCAGGGACGTCCAACAAAAAGCTTCCTTGGAGGAAGGGACGTCCAACAAAAAGCTTCCTTGGAGGAAGGGACGTCCAACAAAAAGCTTCCTTGGAGGCAGGGACGTCCAACAAAAAGCTTCCTTGGAGGAAGGGACGTCCAACAAGAAGCTTCCTTGGAGGCAGGGACTTCCAACAAAAAGCTTCCTTGGGGGAAGGGACGTCCAACAAGAAGCTTCCTTGGAGGCAGGGACTTCCAACAAAAAGCTTCCTTGGAGGAAGGGACGTCCAACAAGAAGCTTCCTTGGAGGCAGGGACTTCCAACAAAAAGCTTCCTTGGAGGCAGGGACTTCCAACAAAAAGCTTCCTTGGAGGAAGGGACGTCCAACAAGAAGCTTCCTTGGAGGAAGGGACTTCCAACAAAAAGCTTCCTTGGAGGAAGGGACGTCCAACAAGAAGCTTCCTTGGAGGCAGGGACTTCCAACAAAAAGCTTCCTTGGAGGAAGGGACGTCCAACAAGAAGCTTCCTTGGAGGCAGGGACTTCCAACAAAAGCTTCCTTGGAGGAAGGGACGTCAACAAAAAGCTTCCTTGGAGGAAGGACTTCCAACAAAAGCTTCCTTGGAGGCAGGACGTCCAACAAAAGCTTCCTTGGAGGCAGGGACTTCCAACAAAATGCTTCCTTGGAGGAAGGGACGTCCAACAAAAAGCTTCCTTGGAGGCAGGGACTTCCAACAAAAAGCTTCCTTGGAGGCAGGGACTTCCAACAAAAAGCTTCCTTGGAGGAAGGGACGTCCAACAAAAGCTTCCTTGGAGGAAGGGACTTCAACAAAAAGCTTCCTTGGAGGAAGGGACGTCCAACAAGAAGCTTCCTTGGAGGCAGGGACTTCCAACAAAAAGCTTCCTTGGAGGAAGGGACGTCCAACAAAAAGCTTCCTTGGAGGCAGGGACTTCCAACAAAAAGCCTCCTTGGAGGAAGGGACGTCCAACAAAAAGCTTCCTTGGAGGAATGGACTTCCAACAATATCAACCCTCGCGTGAGACAGCAGAATTCAAGTCACTCAAATTCCGATCATTTGTGTGGTCCCGAGCTCAACATGTGTGGCAATTCCTTTAAAGGGGAGCTACCAATGCCGTAATGAATAGGGATTAATTACATAACCACTGATATATAAAAGAATGAGCAAACCCGCGCACTGAATTAACCAATGACTTCACTTCAACTCTCTCCCATTCGCAACGAGAAACTTCACGGATAGATTAAAACTACTTAAAATCGGAGACGTATCTCAAACGATCAAGTTGAAACGGAGGGGCCGAGGCAAAAACACATTGCTGCAACCGGCATGATCAAGCCGCCATTAAAGCTCATTGATCACGGAGGTCCATCATGCTGTGTTACTATGCAAGGCTCTCTCTCTCTCTCTCTCTCTCTCTCTCTCTCTCTCTCTCTCTCTCTCTCTCTCTCTCTCTCTCTCTCTCTCTCTTCGGCCTAATTAAGTGCGGCCGTAAAAAGGACCACCTTAAGAAAAATGTCCAAACGCTAATGATCAGAAGTTCTTATTCTGTGAATACCTAAAGCAGTCACAGACAATCGAGTAATATTCCGAAACGTAGCATTAAAAGACTAACTAAGAGATGAAAGGTTACTTTGGTGGATTTTCGCGTGAATTTTATTCTGTGCTTTCATTCATTCATGCTTAACATTCACCGTTACAGCCGTGCGGTAGTCCTGGAAACTTTATTATTATTATTATTATTATTATTATTATTATTATTATTATTATTACACTAATTTTATGCTGGCTTCATCGTGACTAACTGATTTTTCGCATCTTTATAAATCACTCTCATTCTGTTTTTTCGGTAACTTTTTTTCATTAAGTACACTGCAATTGTACATAACGTTTTGTTAAATTTAACAGTTATTTTCTGTTCTTAGTTCATCGCTGTTTATAATCCTCATTTGTGATGCTCAATTAAAACCCTGACCTGCCCCACAAACAATGTAATCTATCATAATATTCCGCGTTAGGGTCAATTCCCCTAACTTCCAGTGACATAATTTAATTATGGTGTACATGTTACTCGTAAAACATGTGCACTTACGTCACAACATAGCGCATACTCAGGTTATGGCTATGAAGTGCAGATCAGCTCCTACCGCGTATCACCAGGGCGTTTACAAAAGTGACTACAATGGCATGGAATGGAATATGAAATTTAGGGCCAAATACCATAGCATTGGGACCTATGAGGTCATTCAGAAAATTTTAAAGGTGTAGCAAGAGGATTGCCACGCAGTTGCACTATGCATCAACTATTAGGAGAGGGTGGAAAGTAAGATGGAAGAAAAGAATATGAACGGAGGTATAGTAAAAGGAATGAGAGGGGTTGCAGCTTGGGGCCAAAGGGACGCCCTTTGGCCTAAATCGTATATTCCAATTTTTTTTTATATAGGCTACAAACCAAGTTCCACAAATGTACTTAATACGAACACAATTGCTACTACCCTTTACATGGTTTAAAAAGTAATATACATCGGAAAAAATATTATATTAACCGGATACGCCCCAAAGTGAGAACGGTAGACATTTGATGCGAACAAAATTCAACGTATAAGAAAAATACTCTGCAATACAGTGGAGATAAACCATACAAAAATTATAGAAAAACAGTACAGGCAGTTAGAAATAGCTATACGAAAAACTAACTCCTTATAAACGCCGTGGGTAAAAGACTATAGCTCTGTCTACTCAAAAAAAAAAGCTAAGATACTGAACGGACGAGACTGAGATACGAAAAACTGCCCAAGGAAAAAGGTATAGTTTTATTTTCAGGTTACAGTCGACCTTAGTAATTAGCTTCGTTCTCGGATGTTACAGGGATTTCTCATAAAAGTATTTCAGAAAATCTCCTTCCTTTCTGGCAATCTCTGAACTTTTTTTTTTTTCGTAAGCTACTAAGAATATTGAAATACTGAGAGAGAGAGAATTGCGTGCTTTTATTAAAAGGGTCTTTGGCGATATTAAATAGAATCCTCTGTTGGTTCTTCTCTTACTATAAATTTAGCCGATGTCAAATTCATTATTGTTAAGGACCGAAGTCTGGTAATTTTCCCTCTTTTATTTTTACCTATATGAATATATCAAGTCTCGAATAATTCTCATCATATGCTATTCTCAGCTTAAAGTAAAATTCATTTATTGTATAACAATGAAAAAATTTTTTTTTTTAAAAAAATGTTTTTACCGACATTAGTGATCCAAGACAACTTTCCTGTAAATCTGTAAATTTAAGAAAAAAAAAATTCCTATTCTCACATTTTCGACGCTTGCAAAATCTAAACATTATTTCCATTAACATACATTGTAAATAACTATGAGGCATAATTTTCATAAAATATGTAAAACACAAAAGGACAGCATAATAAAAGTCAAAAACAAACCAAAATCACAAACTAAGTCTCTCTCTCTCTCTCTCTCTCTCTCTCTCTCTCTCTCTCTCTCTCTCTTCCTTTGTGAGAACATGTGAAATAAGTTAGCATGATCACGCTCCTGATAAAACATTAATTTCATTAATCCTGTGCCAACTTTGTTTGTAAAACAAATGCTCATTGGCAGTCATACGAGGGGGGGCTAAAAATTCATGAATACATTTTGAGGGATTAAATTGCAGTTCAAAAAATGACGTTCCTTTTAAATATTGTAGGCAGCGAAAAAATAAATAATGATAATTAAGCAGAATATCATCAAACACACACCGTATTTTTGACACTGTATTTCTGCATACGTTGCGTTTGTAAATGAGGCTTCCAAAAGTATATATAAACTAAGCGTACTAATCTCACTTTAATTTTACATGGTACTTGACATTTATATGCGATGGAGATCGACAGAAAATAATTAAATAAACTACTGTGGTGCTATGGCGGCGTGTCATGAACGGACACTGCATGGATAGGCAGTTAATTCTGTTGCATGGGAGTGAGAGAATTATGACACGGGACTTAATGCTGTAATGCATCTACTCTATTTACATCCAAACACGCATATATATATATATATATATATATATATATATATATATATATATATATATATATATATATATATATATATATATATATATATATGTATGTAAATATACCTAATAAAATACCTAATAAAAGGACCCATAAAAACACCAAAAGGGTAGAAAGATATTCACATATACATATATACATATATAATATATATGTAAGTGCGCGCACGCTCGTGCGTTTGGATCTAAGGGAATTCACAGATGCACAACGTGCATAAGCACATGACGAGAATACAGGAAAGCCTGTGACAAAAAAAAAAATAAAAAAAAAATAAAAATGGAAAGGCACGGACATCTTAGGATGGATATCTGAGAAACATGGAACACAAAGATGTAAGAAAGTAGCATTGAAAGTCGTCGGTTGCTCCTTGTTAAGAAACCGGGGGCTGGGACCACCGTAGTCCACAAATCTAAATATGCAACAAGTCAAGGGAGAAATCTGCCCTTTGGACGAAATCGAAAACTCAAAAACAAGTTTTCGTATTTTAAGACTGTGCTACTCATGACTTCTCAATCTCCTAATACTCTTATGGGTAAGCATTCCTCTAGAAGCCTCGAAATCCGAAAGTAAATGAAAGAATTCTCTTTCAAGGTGGGATTAGAGACTAACGCTAATCCACAGCAGCGTAAAAATGGATTACATGCACGGCCTTCCTGCGAACCGTCATATAACTTCATTCTTCATCAAAATGGCTTTGTTGATTTTTGAAAATACCAAGATATTTAATATGATTCAGACAGCAGAATCAGGTCTCCTGAATTCAAGAATGACAAGGAACAATTAAAAGCAGAATCTGGCTTCATGAATTCAAGAATGACAAGAACAATTGAAAGCAGAATCAGGTCTCATGAATTCAAGAATGACAAGAAAAAAAATTAAAAACAAAATTAGGTTTGATGAATTCAAGGACGAGAAGAAAAATTAAATGCAGAATCAGGTTTCATGAATTCAAGAATAACAAGAATATTTAAAGCAGAATCAGGTTCCATGAATTCAAAGATAGACAAGAAAATTAAAAGGAGAATCAGGTTTCATGAATTCAAGAATGACAAGAATATTTAAATTAGAATCAGGTTTGATTAATTCAAGAATGACAAGAAAATATTAAAACCAGACTCAGGTTTCATGAATTCAAGATCAACTAGAAAAATTAAAAGCAGAATCAGGCTTCATGAATTCAAGAATGAAAAGAAAAAATTCAAAGCAAATTGATGAATTCAAGAACGAGAAGAAAAATTAAAAGCAGAATCAGGTTTCATGAACTCAAGAATGAAATTGAAGAATGACAAGAAAAATTATAGTAGAATCAGGTTACATGAATTCAAGAATGACAAGAAAATATTAAAAGCAGATTCAGGCTTCATGAATTCAAGATCACCTAGAAAAACTACCCTAGGTTTCTGACAACAAAGCCGATACGTGCGAATTTATAGTAAGCAACGTTTCCGATTCTGAAACCTCAAATCTTTAGTGACCTTCCTACGATGTTTATCGACAAGTAACAAATACATCGGAGCCCAACACAACGCTACAGCTTCCACATTATTATTCCTGGTAGTAAATAATAATCCTATTAGCGCTGACAAAACCCCGTTGCAAAATTGTTATCCGAAAAAGGAGTGAGGTGCCTGAATTATTTGCAGGGTGAAGGGGGGTCGTTTGAGGCAACACTGGATGGGATTTATGCTAATCCTAATCCCACGCGGCTTACAGAGAAAGCCTGCTGTTCCTTTTTCCCACGTGGTAGCATTGCCATGGTCAGTTTTTTTTTTTTTTTTTTTTTTTGACTGTCCATGACAATACTTTCGGTTTGTTCGTTCGTTCTTTATAAACAATGCAGTAGAGAATAAATAAACAGGTAAATAAATAAATAATAAATAATTGCCGTTCTTTAAAAGCAACGTAGCAGAGAGTAAATAAACAGGTAAATGACGAAATAATAAATAATTGAAGTGTGAATGTCGTGATAGTTAGGCGATTGAATAAAATATTTATCCATTATATTTACCGAAAAATAACTTACTAAGGTTATTATTTGTGTGTGTGTGTGTGTGTGTTTGTGTTTGAGAGAGAGAGAGAGAGAGAGAGAGAGAGAGAGAGAGAGAGAGAGAGAGAGAGAGAGTGTGCACTGACATTTTCCTTTTTTGGGGGTGGGGAGGGGTCAAAGTTAATAGAGATATAGAACAGAACGAAACAAATTTTTGGTATTTGTGACCATGTCATTTGTATGAGCCAGCATCACATTCTGTTTCTCGTGATGGAACATTTTACATCTAATGTACATGAATTTGGGTAAACGAAGGCATAATTGCATGCATGCGTTTGTGCATTTTACATCTGATGCTGCCTTGAAATTCTCGTTCATTATAAATAAGATAAGCAATGTTTACATATTTTCTAACGTTTTAACTTTTAGGTAAAGGAGGTGAGTAATTGTATTATGCAAGGTTTAACTGTTCATAAATATGCATCTCAATATAATGTGGCTGTTTGTATTTATCTAAGAAGTATGGACATATCATAAGTAGATCATTTTCGTACATTGCTGACGACATAAGCCATGACCTCGTTTATTTAAAATGAAAACAAAACTTCAAATCGAAATCAATTTAAAATGAAAACAACTCGAAATAGATTTAAAATGAAAACGAATCGAAATCAATTTAAAATGTAAACAGATCGAAATCAATTTAAAATGAAGACAAATCCAAATCGATTTAAAATGAAAACAAATCGGAATCGATTTAACCTGAAAACGAATCGATATCGATTTAAAATGTAAACAGATCGACATAGATTTAAAATGAAAACAAGTCGAAATCAATTTAAAATGAAAACAAATCGAAATGAATGAACAAACAGGCAAGTACACACACACAAACACACGCACAAACAAGTCGGAAAAGGATCCGAACAAGTTATTTTCTGTGGGAATCTGAGTGCGTTTGTGAGAGTCCCTTCATTCTACTCTCTCTCTCTCTCTCTCTCTCTCTCTCTCTCTCTCTCTCTCTCTCTCTCTCTCTCTCTCTCTCTCTCTCTCTGTATTTGGTATGCATCACTAGACTTTCTGTTCAATCTCGTAATACATTCAAACAAAATGGACCTGAATGAAACCCCAACGAAGCGAGGTATCTTACAAACAGTCAAAGATACAATTTTTCTTCGACACATTTTGACCTAGTGACGAAATATTTCTTTAGAGGAATATAATATATATATATATATATATATATATATATATATATATATATATATATATATATATATATATATATATATATATATATACACGTTTAAAGTAAATATTTATTTCACGAAGTTTTCTCAGTTACTTTGAACTTTCATCAAGCAAAAAAGGTGTTCATCGCAACGCAAAAAGTATAACTATGAAAAATAAGAGCGGAGAGAGAGAGAGAGAGAGAGAGAGAGAGAGAGAGAGAGAGAGAGAGAGAGAGAGAGAGAGAGGTGTAGGGGGGGGGGGGTCAGAGCTGCAAGGTAAATGAAAACGAAGAGTACTCCTTCATCTTCACTAAATTACGGCCTCATGAAAAAAAAAACTTCGCTAAAGCAAGTATTATACATAGAGTACCTTTCCAAATAAGATGGTGTTTTTTACCAAATGACTCTCAGCATCCACAATGTGAGAAAAACAAAAAAAAGGAAAAAAATCACAGCCGAAAAAGAACGAAAAAAAAAAAGGTGTAATCCAGAAACCTTCGTATAACCCAACCTCTTCTTCCGCACGCGGTGAGGTTCATTTCCTCGGCCATTCTTATTTTCGAACCATCTCTAACATCTCTCCCTTTACCTACGGTCTAAAACACGGAGAGAGAGAGAGAGAGAGAGAGAGAGAGAGAGAGAGAGAGAGAGAGAGAGAGAGAGAGAGAAATGCTGCGTCTCTCACATTCGTCTTCATTTTAGAAAAAGGAGGTCTCGGATCTTTAGCTTCTTCGCGTCCATCTGTTATGTTGATGTCGTTTGCTGAAGATATTATTGGGAGTGGAGGTGGAAATGTTTACTTATGACAAGGCTGTTTTAATGCAATTTACTCGTTACCTATACGTAAAGTTATTAACGGACGTGTTAGTTCATTCACTCGCCAAGTTAGTGACAGAAATGTTAGCTCATTCACTCGCCAAGTTATTAGCAGAAATTTCACTAGTGTTAATTTATTCACTCGCAAAGTTATGTTAGTTCATTCACCCACAAGGTTATTAACAAAAATTTTAGTCAATTCACTCGCCAAGTTAGCAACAGAAATGTTAGCCATTTCACTCGCCAGGTTATTAACAGAAACATTAATTCATTCACTCACAAGGTTATTAACAGAAATGTTAGTCAATTCACTCGCCAATTTATTAACAAAAATATTAGTTCATTCACTTGCCAACCACACTAAAGTAAAAGTGTTTAACGGTTAGCTAAAAATTTTTCATCATCAGTAGAAAGTGGCTTCTAACTTTTAGCGCAAAATCAAAATTACAAATGAATGTCCTTCACGGTAATCTAACAGTGTACCACGATCATAAAAAGGCCCATAACAACACTATATATATATATATATATATATATATATATATATATATATATATATATATATATATATATATATATATATA